>NC_079210.1:51879734-52082639 GCF_026745355.1 Beta vulgaris subsp. vulgaris
TTGGCATATACACTTTCTGTATTCTCAAGATCAAAAGGACTACTAATTTGCCTCTTTCAGTCTTTTGTCTTTCCTCAATTCAGCAGCTCACTATTTAGCCTCGATCTGACCTTTCCTCACGTAATTGCTGCAGGTGGACACGGGATGAGGAAAAGGCCACAAGACTCTAGACAGCTAAAAGTTGCACTTGGCAATTGTGGCAACATATCTACAAAGAAGGGGAAGTAATGTTGGAAGAAAGATATAGAATATGTCAGCCTTTCCCTTAGTTGGTCGTGCTTCACAAATGCACTGATAATATTTGGAGAAGCACTGGAATTTCCAATCACACATGACGAACAAATGTTCAACACGTGGGTATTGAAGCTTAGATGGCAGTGGCATGTGACTAAGCTTAACATGATATCCATAATAGCCTTGGGTCACACAACCCCCTCAAACTTCTATCCAAAATTATGCAGGATCAAAAGAATGTCCAACATGTTCAGTTATTGGATATCACCAGCAGGCTGAACCTAGTCCCTTGGTAAGATTGATGGTCAAGCTAAAAACTTCCGAACTATTTCAGACTTGCGATTAAAAATTACCGTAGACAATCAACCAAAGAGGTTCCTAATCTAGAAAATTTGCCTCCACAGACATTGTGTATGAGGATATCTTGATAGTTCGGGCTTCTAGTCACACATCAACCATCTCAAGTTTAAGCTTCGAAATGATCACATTGGATAATCAAGTACTAACTTATTGCACAAAGTAGATTACCGCAACATGATCATACATTACAAAATAAACCTGATCCTAAACTTTAGTAACTCTTAAGTGAATTTCAGAATATTAAACAAAACACAAGCTAATAGTATAAGATATAAACAATCAATAAAGTTCCATTATCATCATACCTGTGACTGGTAGTTCCAGATAACAACAGTTCCTGAATAAAGACTCGCTAAAATCCTGTAACACCATAACAGATAATGTGACATTGTGATCATGATATAATATAACAACTAGAAATGTAACCATAATGTAGCATAAAATTAGCATCACATATACAGAACAAAACTAATTACCATGGTTCTGTCGGATGTAGATCCACAGACTTTACTCTCTCTGATCTTTGCGCAAGTTTTCTCTGATCCAATGCAAACAAATCATCAAACGAATCGAAACAACAATCTTCAAATTCAAATAACAGAAAGATCTCAAAACTAAAAAAAACTAATCAAATCAATTAAAATTTACCTTGATATTGAGGCGAAGAGGCTGACGATTGAAACGAACACAAAAACAACGAAAATTCCATCAGATCTCAAGCAAATTCAATGTAATAATCCAAACGAAAACATAAACTTTACAATTTGATGAGAATTGGGGGAAAATGGATCGAATCACATCAGATCTAAACCACGTACGAAAATGTAGAGAAACTCACCATTTTTAGAGATTAAATCTGCCGACAATCAAGTGTGAAGAGTGTTGAGATTGAAATCGAGAAATCAAAATCGAATTCGAAATTGAAAAGTTAGGGATCAACAATTTGCAGAGAGAGAAAGTGTATGTGTGAGAGAGAGAGAGAAGATCTTAGGTAAGCGGAGCTTCAATGGCGACGAAGTGAAGTGAGGAGAGAGAAAGAGAGAGAAAAATGGAGGAGAGAGGGGTTTGGCGTTGTATTGTAGAGTGTAGTATTGTTGTTGGCATGAAGAGAAAGAGATTGATATCGGGGGAGACCCAAATGTAGCTTCGTTTATTTTTTTTTTCTCTCTCTCTTTGAATTCAAGAGTAGAGACAAGACAATAATAAAATGCTTGTTGCATAATACTTCGAAATTAAGATTTGGGGATGCTTTAGAAAAAATGGACTTGAATTAGGAACGAGTTAGGATCCTCTATTTTATTCGATATCTATATTAATGTCTAATATGTTAAAAGGTGTTTTTAAATAAGAAATTGTGTTACATGTCGCTCTATCTTACAGTGTTTATTTTATGTACTTCGCATACAATAAAAGAAATTAGAAAATGCATGACATCAAACTTATATTAACCATCGAACAAAGTGAAGTTTAATGTTGTGATTTTAAAGTAAAATATTTATAAATGAAAAGTATAATTACCCGTGACATATCATGTAACTAAAAACTAGTTTATATTTTGTATTGTGTTTTAAGATGGGATATATGATAGGACATGATATTTCAATTGATTTTTTTTGAAGGGATGATATTTCAATTGATTAGCAGGGGCGGCTTTTAGCATGTTCAACATGTTCCATGGAACAGGGCCCCTTAATTGTGAGGGCCCCAAAATAAAGAAAGTTCAAGTAGTAAAAAGAAAAAGTTTATCTACTTATTTGGACTACTTTTTTTCATAATATGATTATGTGAAGTATGGATGAGCTATTATATTATTGAATTCTTCAAATACGAGATCGCACAGGGCCTCTATATAGTTTGAGACGGGCCTGTTGATTAGTAACTCCTACTTTGTGAAAATAATATTCATCCTATCCTATATTACATGGGTTTTTGAAATATAATCATATTCGTGAAAAGGAAAGGCAAAGCGTGCATAATAAAATAAAATGGAGGAAATATTGAATTTATCTCGTTTATTATCATTTATTCGCATTTAATGACATCAATGAGTTCATGTATAATGATTAATGAATATAATATTAGGCCATTCATATAACAAGTCAATTAATTATTAGTATAATGATCAATAGTATTTGTATTTTTCGGGCCCTCAAATTTCAGGAGCCATCATCCATGAATAACGTATGAATATAATCCTAACCTTATAAAAAATTTCAAGAGCCAACACCAACAATTTGTACTAGTGTATTGCACGGACTTGAGAAACTAGTACTTAGCTATTAAAGATGTAAAATATCTTACCACCATCTTATTTGTTGGATGAAACGAGAATTTCTTTCTTGAGTTTAAAAGATACGAAGAATTAGCTTGCAGTATAAATGGCTAGACTTGAAATATTGCATGTAGATGTAGTAGCAATTGGGTTTGATGGCTATATGCCTTTTAAGTCTTGACTTTGTAGTCAAGTCAAAACTCAAAACTAGAATCTATATATATATATAAAACAAGGTTCATTTATCCTACTTGGCATGTCCACAATGATTCTCCAATTGCTTATGCCACGTGTCATAGCTCTCCACCATTTTGCCATGTGTCAATACATTTTGACAAAATTAAACAATGGGTTGTTTGATTACCTCTTGCGGCAATGATTTCATTGCTTTGCATTGAAAGATTTTGGCAGAATTTAAGGAAAGAATTATGGTAATATATCAGACAATAGTAAGGAAGAATGATTTTATTTCGGTATATAATTATTTTCCAAGTGATTATACATCCTAAAATAACAGATATATATACATAATATGACAACGTAATGGGCTATATTAGTCAACAATAGCTCGAAATATGTCAATTGGTATAAAGCAAATATATATCATCAAGACAATATTCTAAAATTTTGTTATTTTGGGAACATATTATGATCATGATTTTTGCTATACTAATTGGCTTTCAAATTTCTCACAACTATATATATTTACATGCATGTTGCAACTCCTAGATCCTGCTTTTTTTTTCTCCATTATGTCCATCTGGTCAATTAAAAAAAAAATTTAACATTATTTCAACTTATGATCCCAAAAAAATTGAAAAGACATGTGGATCAACCAGTTAATAGGAAGACATTTTTTGATGGAGCAAACATGAAAATATTAAAAAGGTTGATTGAAGATTAACGACGTTTGCAAGGAAGGCACTGAAGAAATTTAATTTTATAATGAAGATGAAATACATACTATCAACCACCTTCTTTTTAATTCTCGATAAAAAAATATACTTTTTAAAAAAGTTGTTAAAAATTAAAGTTTAAATCATCAACTCATAAATTCAATGGCCACCTAATTAGGATTTAGTGGGGTTAAAGCAAAAAGAATTGGTACAACTTTTAATTAAACAAAAATATTAAGTGCATATTCACCGATTTGAAGTATAAACAAAAAAACGATGAAGGGCCTGTTCTCTTCGGCATAAAACAGCTGAACTGAACTGAACTGAACTGAACTTATCAGAGCTGAACTGAACTGAACTGAACTTATAAGAGCTGAACTGAACTGAACTTATAAGAGATGAACTGAACTGAACTGAACTGAACTGAATTGAATTGAATTGAATTGAATTGAATTGAATTGAATGTAATAAATATATAAATAATATTTTAAACAATAATAATATGAATATTAAATAATAAGTATAATGATAAGTAATAATAATGAATAATAATAATAGTAGTATTTTGGATATTTTTAAATAATAGTTATAAATAAATAATATTAATAATCATAAATTAATAATAATAATAATTAATGATAATAATGATAATTAATAATAATTATTTTATATTATTTGTTTAATATATTAATACTTGACGATGATATATAATAACAATAATATCTAAGAAGTAAATTAATATTACTATTTTAATAATTAGATTTAATAATATAAAAAATTTAGTAATAAAAATAATGATTGGGTTGGACCGCGAAAATTACATCATAAACCGTCTTGACGCAATTTGATTGGTTTATGGGCTAAAAAAAGTGGGTTTATTTGTACTTTGACCTAAACCATGTTCCTCTTAATAATAATAGTAATAATAATGAGTAAAGCTATTATAAAAAAAATATATATATAGAAACAACAATAATAATAATACTTAATAGTAATGATATATATTTAAATAATAATAATAATAATAGTAATTAGTAAAATAAATTATACCAACATAATAATAAAAATAATATTTAACAAAATGGTTATAAAAGAATAGAGCTGAACTGAACTGAACTGATCTGAATTGAACTGAACTTATTGGAGCTGAACTGAATTGAACTTATTGGAGCTGAACTGAACTGAACTGAAAATAAGCTGGGGAGAACATGCCCGAAGTGTCATATAAAAAAAAACTGCCACGTTAGAAAGTTGACAATCTATGATTCCACTCTCATAGGCTCACTTAGATTTGCACTGGATTAAGAAGAAACAACAGCGACATTAATAGAGTTTTTTCAAAATAGAGTTTGGTTTATATAATTGAAATTAAATGGAATGACAAAAACAACCATATTATTATACAGTCAGGCTTGGATGACGAAGATTGAAAAAATTCGTGTAAAATAAATTACCTTATGTAATTATTATACAACCATATTATTAGATAATTGTATCTCAAGAAGATTTGATATACCATTGTCAATTACCATCACAAACAAAATAGTGGTATCGAAGTGTAGCAGCCTTTTAATGGATATATCTAATAGGAAGATAATCAAAAAATAACAAAGAATCTAGAAAAGGGGAAAATAATTATTCTTTAAATAATCTTCAAAAAATATAATTAAGGAAAAAAAATCAAATGTGTGATTTCACAAGTTAAAAGAGGTACCTTTTAAGCAAATTGTAACTTTTAATTTTAAATGGGTCACTTTTAGATTAATAAAATTGACGTATTTAAGGCAAAAAGTTACCGCTATCCCACATTAATTTATTGATATGTGTTACTAAAGATTTGTATACATAAATAGTCATCAATATTTTTAGTATATCTAATCAACAAAAATCTCCCGTGTATTTTATCATGACATTAGCTACATCAGTCATTGAACACACGGGTCATAAGCCGGTTTTAAATTTTTTTTTATTATACGATATGATTATAAAAAACTTTAAATCACGAGCTAATATTCAAACCATGATTTTAGGAGAAACATCCTAAAATCCTAAATTTACAAAACAAATATCCCGCGCACTTTAATGTGTATTTTGTTTCATCTATGTATTTATATATGTATATTACGATTACAAGATTTTTAAAGTTTAAAATGTTGTAACAAAGGATTTTTATATATCATGAAATATAATTTTACATTTTACATTATTTCCATCTTAAAGGCACGAATTTAATAATTATGGATTCAATAAATTTGAAACGAAAAACAACTAATTAATTAACAAAAGAATTCCCATGCATTATGCACGGGTTCAAATCATATCTATATAAAACCTCCCGTGCATTTTTGCACGGGCTAAAAGCTAGTCTATACTAATATATTAAAAGTCGTGTGTAAACCAGAAACGGTGCCACGTGGCGCTCTCCCTAGAGAGTTTTAGTTCATGTAATTCATGTACAATAAATAAAAATTAGAAAATGAATATTATAGGTTTTGATCCCGTGACCTCAAGTTCATGAACTAAAGTTTTAACCACTAAACCAAGTTGTATTTAGTGCTATTATATCAAAATACAATATTAATAAATGAAATTTTTCTTACCCGAGGCATAACCCGGGCCTAATAACTAGTTACAATGTCAAAACACGTTAAATTAATATTGTCATCAGATATACTTCTGACCGTTGGATCAGATCATTTTGCAAACGAAAGGTAGATATTCAAGTGTGAGATACCTTATGCATTATTGCCTTAATTGGCTTTTGCTGACTAACTATGTGCCACTAATTCTCCACACCATACGTTGCAAGCCCACTGGGCCTTCACTATCAAAAGCCCAGTGTTGATACCTTAGTAGCCCAGCCCAGCCCATATTACAAGCCCATAGCTCGCTTGTCCAAACTAATTCGACATTCTATGCGCTCATAAAACCACAAAGTTCTGCTATATATGGCATAAGCCCTAATGGCCCCCTCCAACTACAAGTTTGATTTTTCGTCCTCTACTTGTGAGTAAATGAATAAATTTGCACATTCTTATACTAACTTCCATTTCTAAATAAATACAAGTACAATAGTTTATTTTGTACATTTGTCAACGTATAACTTTGACCAGTAATATCTTTAAATATGTATTTGTAAAAGTTATTAAAAATTGATATTATGAAAATATTTATCAAACAAATTCAACAACATTTTATATGATCATTTTTATTTTTACATATTACAAAAAAAATACGGTTACAATAAGATGTGTGACTAATGTAAAAATCAAAATGTTGTACTTAAAAAGAAACATATGAAGTATTTGTTATCATGTCTATAGTTTATGATAGAAGATAATGTAAGAGAGCAATGATAGAGCTTCGTTGGAGCCTAATTGGAAGGTGGCCTCGTTAATATTCATACATAATTATAAATAGAGATGACAATGGATTGGGTCTACCTGGACCCATATCCAAACCCGTTTATTTTTATAAATCTAAACCCGTTTCAGACTCGTTGGGTCTAGAAATTTCAGACCCAAATACGTTGAGTCTAGTTGGTTCACGAGTCCTAACTGGATCCTAAATTGGTCCTTCTTAATTTCACATTTTGAATCTATGTAAATTGTTTCGTCCTAATATATAGGTTATGCATCCATGGGTAAAATATTATGTAAAGATTTTTTAAAAAATAACTCATGAAATCTTAAAACAATATAACTTGCAAAGTTACAAGTTTTAAGTGGAGTCACAACACCGACGAGTTCACAAAGTCACAACTGATAAAACCTTAGAGTTTAAATATATATATATATATATATATATATATAAAAAAAATGGGTCCGCAAGTTGGGTTTGACACATATGGACCCGGACCCGACACATGTTTCCCTAGACCTAGACCCGTTGGGTCTAAGAAGTATGGACCTATACCCTTATAAATAGGGTGGGCCCTAACAGGTGTTGGTCGGATCCGGGACTCATTGCCATCTCTAATTATAAAGTACAAGGTAATGAATCATACATGAGGAGCAGGTATGGTTGGTCTGGATGGGAATAGGCTCCAAGCCTCCAATTTACAATGCTCTTTAATGTGTGTTGTGAGTAAGTGATGCTAATCGCGTCAAGCAGCTCGTGAGCAACTGCAGCTCGACTCGGTCACAAGTCACAACTCTATTCGAGCTGGCTCGGCTTGAGCTAGACCCGACTCACGATCTTAACGAACACGAGTCTAGCAGGGTCATGCTTGACTCGTTAAGCTCGCGAGCAATTCGACAATTCTTTCTTATATATATTTTTCTAAGAATTACTTTTATTTAATATAAAAGTTTCTAAAATTTTGAGAAATAAGGTTCAAGTCAACAAGCTCAATTAAAAAATTTACCTCATGATCTATGCCTCCATGATCATACTTCATGAACTAGTAATATGCATGAGTTAAAAGAATTAACAAATTTTAAAAAATGATTTTCGAGAAATCGTCGAGTTAATGGAGCTTGAACCAAGCTACCCGAGCTTGAGTCGAGTTGAAAAAAAGTTAACAAGCACGAGTCGAGCAAGAGTTTGGCGTATTTGACGAGTTTTCGAGTCGAGCATGATTTTTAAGTTTTTTAGTCGAGTCGAGCAAGGTCATGTTCGCAATCGACTCACTTGATTAACACCCTGATTGTGTAATTATAAGCTGTGATATATGATTTTTAATAAAATTGTAATAGTTGACTTACTCCTTTCTACTTTACTTTATCTACTCCTTTATTCTAGATAGATTAGAAGAAAACTCTCTCTCTCACTCATTTTCTTTCTCTATGAAAACAAGTTCCTATAGAGATCGAGGCTTCATAGTTCATACACACATATGCTTTCCTTTTGCCTTTTGTTTCACGTAACTTCCTTTAATTTGTTTAGTTAAATAGGTAGTTTATATCCTTTTTAATGCAATAATTCCAATAAGATTTTGTGTTTACTTTCTGTTTTCACATTTTTTAATTCATTGAAAAGTGATAACTCTGAACTAATAACCTCCTTCACTACCTTCTTTTCCTATAATTTTGTTCGCTTTAATTTGCTAATCGATCAATTATCAAACACTCACAATCTAATTCAAAATATCTCTATGTAGACGAGGTTTTATCTCAAGTTTTGAGGTATCACATATATAGTGTCTCACTAAATTTTACCATCTAAGTGTATTAACATATAAAAATCGGACGTATATATTTGCAGTCGCGAGTCACGACCCTTTTAAAATTTCAATCCTAACCTTGTCCCAGTAAGAGAGTGTAAATTTACTCCCAGATATAATAGGCACATCATGAGCCATTTTAAACCTCCCTTACTCATACAATGAGCAACTACAAAACATATCCCATATTCTCATACAGTCATACATGCATTGGACAAGATTAAATACCTAATAAAAATATCCTTCTATTGCTAGATCGCCAATTTAATAGTTTTATTTTGAATGATGAATTACTTGTTTAGTTTGCAGACCTTCATGTAAACTGTGAAGACATACATAGAATAATAATAGTAGCAACATTAAGGGGGTCAACATTCTACTAACATTCAATAATTAAAGTATTGTAAGACTTCTTCAAAAAAATCAACCAAATTCAACTCTTCATCCCTCAAACTCATTTAATTTAAGATCCCTCGATTTATATATCATATTCTTGAGTTTGTCTTATAAAAGACTACCTACTTTTAAAGTAAAATTACACAATGGTAAGTTCACTATTAAAAAGAGAATTAGCCCAACGGTGACTAGGTTAATTTCTTTCAGTGACTAGTCTAATCCATGTAGTTATTATGTCTATTCTTATATTAAAATTAGGCTATGTTTAGTTCACCTGAAATTTTCTGATCTGAACTTATCTAATCTGATCTGAACTTATTTTTTCTGATCTGATCTGAACTGATCTGATTACAAGATCTTATCTTTTAGATTTTTCTCAATATATAAGAAAAAATATAGTCATGTGGGGTCTTGTTTGATTCGTCTCAATAAGTACTTTATTAATATTCAATTATTATAATTTTTACTAATATGTAATGAAAGATATAATGATTTTTAAATATAAGCATGATCTGAACTGATCTGATCTGATCTGAACTTATTTTTTCTGATCTGATCTGATCTGATCTGATTAGATCTGAAATAAGCAAAAATAAGGTGAACTGAATATAGCCTTAGACCGTCTTTCAAATGGCAAGTGCATGCACTATCCTTAATTTGTTCCAAGTGTACATTTACTACACTCATCAGCATCACCCTACTTAAATTTTTTTCTCGGCACACACATTATAATTTGCGCTATAACAAGTACCAAAAATTATTAAAAGAGATGGTGTAATTTTAATATAAAAGTAAACCTAGTCACTAAATGGATTAAACTAGTCACCGAAAGAAATTAACCTAGTCATTATTGGGCTATTTCTCTTTTTAATATTGGGCTTACCGTTGCCTAATTTTAATTTAAAAGTAGACGGTCTCTTACAAGACAAACTCAACCAGTACAAAGTTGCCACATATTTCAGCCTATCATTTTATTTCCACCCTATTAGAGAAGCCTTAATGCATTAATAGGGTATTCATGATTATGTTTGTTGCCTCTAGTCTCAAGAAAATCACACACAATCTACGGTTCATCACCTTTGTAGCCAACTAAACTATAGGCTATAGCCCTTTTATGGACAATAGAGGTGGAAGCAAATCAAAATAAGTAGCTAACACGTACACTAGGACTATTATATTTTACATAATGACTGTATATAGTAGTAAAGAGAATATTCTTTGAAGATCCCAACACCACTAAAAGTTCATGATAATTGTCCCATTTTAATTTTATGAGGGGTAGGGTAAATATGAACAAAAATAATGGAAGTTTTGTACAATTTTTTTAATTGAGTCCTTCATTTGTATTACTTCCTCTGTTTCTTTTTACTTGCAACAGTTTGACTTTCACGCTTGCCAATGCATAACTTCAACCATTAATATTTTTTATTACCGAAAGCTAAAAATTATAAAAAGTATATTTTTAGAAAATATACATTGAGACAAATCTAACAAGATTCCACATGAATATGTTTTTCCTTGACTATAAATCACCAAAGATAAATTAAATAGAGTTTGTGAATAGTGTAAAAGTCAAACCGTTGCAAGTAAAAAGAAACGGAGGAAGTATATTTCAAAAAAGAAAGAAGTATAAGATTCGTATTTACAGTTGGCTAATGACGACTATCTTCAATAATTTAAACAACAAAACTTTGATGAATTTCATGCTCTCATTATTCCTCCCCTTCACTTTTACTACTGATCCAAATATTTTCTTTTATCTAATCTTTAAACAATTAAAAATACATATATTTTGGGGCCCTTATATTTTTGGGGATCTATTCTATCGCCGTGATTGCATGGGCCAAGAACCATTTGTGCATTTTATGGTCAAAAATAGGGAAGACATGCATACACTGATACACACCAGTCTATGGTGAAGAATGAAGACAAATGCAATTGATTAAAAAGTTTAAAATTATGAATAAGTATTACTTTAGCTACTATTAGATGTTTTAAAAATAATAAACAAACAGAAAGAGTGAAAACAAAGCTTCACTTTTCCTATTTTTGAAACAATTCTTTTTATCATTATATGCATACTACTTGATGATCTTTTACACTTTATTTTGTAAAAATGTAGGGTCAAGAAGGCTTAATTAATCACTTCGTGAAAACACAATGATTTCCTATATTTTCAATGTGGACTTAAACGTCCAATGATAGAGTAATTTTACTAATACACGCGATTTCTCTAGCTTGTGTTCTAGTGTGACTTCTATCATTTGGTCTAATTAGAGAAAGTAAGAAAAACATTGAGGACTGAAAAGTGCCCTACAAAATACAAATATATACTTTCTCTCTTTTGGAGTATTTATAAACCTTATGATTTTTCCAATATCCATATGCAAACACTTATTTCTTTTTTTTGAATTGAGATACTTGAAAAATGTGTTATTTTGTAGAGTAAATATATCCAAAAGAAATATTTATAATTACTAATAAATTATAGAGATAATAATGATCAAAATTGTACAATTACAAGCGTAAGGTCAAAGTTTTTTTTTTTTTTGAAAAAAGAACGAGATAGTAATGTAGAAGCAAAATATGCCACAAAAACAAAAAAGAAGAGCA
Organism: Beta vulgaris subsp. vulgaris; assembly: GCF_026745355.1. NCBI lineage: Eukaryota > Viridiplantae > Streptophyta > Magnoliopsida > Caryophyllales > Amaranthaceae > Beta > Beta vulgaris. Next base: position 51,891,670 of record NC_079210.1, read on the forward strand.
TATCAATTTCCTTTTTCATATAAGGTCAAGTAGTTGCTAATTAACTAGTATTTTGGCCTGGTCGATGTCACGGGTCAGTTACAATTATTAAATATATTATTATTCATGTGTCTCATATTTGATTTTTTTAGTTTTTCTTAATATGTTGTCTAGTGTAAAATTCAAATATGGACATTATGACATGATAAATTGTTTTGAAAAACACTTCTAAGGAATTGGGGAATAAAATAAGCTAATAAAAGTGATAAAACTTGTGTATGGCTTTATAATTACATATAATTATAAGACTTTATTGCGTTCTACTTTGAAACATGAAGCATTGAAATTGTAGTGGATTAGTGGTAATATTTTTAAATGAGATTGTAAATACATGCATTAGAAGTTTGAATAGAGTGTCATGTGACACCGTTCCTTTAAAATGAACCTTTTTAATATATTTGTATATATTGCTACTCCCTTAGTTTCCTTTTATTCTTCCTATTAACATTAAGTTGTCATGACTTATTTTAAAATTTGATATAACTGAAAATGGGCATGGGCAACCCAATACGGAGAAGGAGAGTTCGGTCCACATACAAGCACAAAGGAGGTTCCATACTAAAACCAATTGGCAATAGTAGAATACGGAGAAGGAGAGTTCGGTCCACATACAAGCACAAAGGAGGTTCCATACTAAAACCAATTGGCAATAGTAGAAGTAGCCCTCTAGCTTATATTGTGGTACTTTATCTCCTCTTTCTCCATTGTGGGACAACTCACATGTGCACAACATACATGGGGTTCAACAACTTACCAATGATGTCTTGGTCTAGTAGATTAGTGGTTAAGATTGAGGTGCTGTGAACAGTAAGTTACGGATTCAAATCCCTCCTCACCTTCTTTGTACTTTGTACTGGCTTCGTGACTCATATTTGAATAATAATAAAAAAAAAAGTTACATAACAAGTCAAAAATCAAAATATTTAGAGCAAATCTAGATGAACGATGGAGGAACCTAACAACCTAACTAGCTAGCTAGCCTCACTCATATATAAATCAAAAACCCTATTATATAAATCTTGGCCAACAAGTCCGCGAGTTGATTTGCTGCCCCACTTCTATTCGCGAAGGTTAACCTCACTTCATTCCCACAAGTCACATCGTTGGAGCTCCCTCAACCAAGCTATGTTTCACAAGAAATCATGTCGTCTAAGCTTATCCACCACTTTAAATTCGACACAAAAGACTTTCTATGCGCAGTTCCAACTCCCATTACAATGACGATAATTTTCAAGGCAGTTGACTTAAACTCCAAGCTAGTAAACTACGACAAGCAAAAAAATATTATCATGCAACATGATCATCCATTCATGAACCTAAAGTATAAATAAAGATGGGAAATTTTACCTAGTAACTCTCAATCTTTAACTAGGTTTTCTACATGGTGATGGTATTATTTCTTAAAATTTTCATACTTAGTAGCCATGAACTTATGTTGACGTTAATCCGTAGCTCTGATCTCGTGAGTGAATTACGTTAAATTATCATTGATTTTGACATTTATTAGTCTAGCACGCAAACGAGACGTTTTTTTTGACACTCAAAACGAGTATTTCTAATCATATTTTGACAATTTCGACCTCAAATCGTGTCCTTAAGGACCAAATTGCCCTCCTAAACCTAGATTCTAGCCATACAATCGAGAAGTCTTCTAAAACGCAAATCGAGACGATTTCAAATACGAAAATAGAGGTAATCGTGGTCGTTTTTTTGTCAATTTTTCCTACCTTAAATCGAGTCCTTAGGGGTAAAATTACCCCCCGAAACCTAATTAAACTGATCGACTAGAATTTGCATGTCTAAAAATTAACAAAAAAATTATACCTTAATTTACGTGTATGAAAACGTCTCTGTTAGAATGCCTAGAAAAAATACTCAGTGAAGGTTTTTTTTTGGGGGGGGGGGGATTTCGTACAGGGTCGATTTGAGGTCGAAATGGTTAAAAAAATGACTAGATTACTCGTTTTGGGTTTTAAAAAACGTCTCGGTTTGCGTGCCAAATTAATAAATGTCAAAACTAGCGACAATTTAACGAAATTCACTTAAGAGGGCTATAAAATTAACGTTGTTCGGAGCTACCAAGCACAAAAAAATTTAAGAAGAGCTCATGTAAAAATTGGAGGTTATCATGTAAAATTTTTGTTAAAGATATGACATAATTGACATTACACTTCAAATTTTACTCCTAAAGTATACTTCCTCCGTTTCTAAATAAGTGCAACATTTGCATAGTGTTTACTATTCACAGTTTAAACTTTAATTAACTTTGGTGATTTACATTTTAGGAAAAACATAGTCATGTGGGATCTTGTTTGATTCGTCTAAATGTAAATTTTTTTAATATCAACTTTTTATAATTTTTACTTATTAATAATTAAAGATATTAATGGTTAAAATAATGCATTGGCAAACGTGAAAACAAGAAATGTTGCACTTATTTAGAAACAGAGGAAGTATATAAGTATATACAAAATTAGAACTTTTTGGGTACATTTAAAACTAGTAGTCATTTTTATATATGATGGAGAAATGATATGCTAGGATTAGTCTATTGGAAAAGTGCAGCAGAAAGATGAATATAGGGCTAGACATGTATAGGGCTGCACATGTGAACAGGGTCTAATTGCATGCTGGTTGTCGTGGTTGAGTATATTCCTAGCATATCCATCTTCTTTGACAACACTTCACGAGTTTATATTATGCTCAAAGAGGAGCTACAATGAATGATATGTTGGTTCATAAGAAATAGGGAATTACAATATACTTCCTCCGTTTCTAAATAAGTGCAACACTTCTTGTTTTCACATTTGCCAATGCATTATTTTAACCATTAATATCTTCAATTATCTATAAGTAAAAATTATAAAAAGTTGATATTAAAAAAATTCACATTCAGACTAATCTAACAAGATCCCACATGACTATGTTTTTCCTAAAATGTAAATCACCAAAGCTAATTAAAGTTTAAACTGTGAATAGTAAACACTATGCAAATGTTGCACTTATTTAGAAACGGAGGAAGTATATCGCATATCGAGTATGTATTGACTTACCTATGAGTGGAAATGTTAGGTTGCACATTGAAAGTGATAATAGATATAGTCATATTACTCATATAGATAGTTTTATAGACTTGAGGAGTTTTTCTTGTATTGTTAATTGGTTTAAAATTTAGTATGAAAACTTCATTGAGTTTGTGTTTATCTAACAATTAACTACAATTTAACATATATAAATGTAAATTTTATGCACGAACTAAGATGAATTTACATTTGTAATACTATCATTGAATTAATCATGATTCTTATTCGTACATGAATTAGTTATACATTTTTTTTTTACTCGGTAAGTTATTTTTTATATATAGAAGATATATAAGTTGTATATGCATATTTTATGTACATCTTATTAAGAGCTAGCTATCTTTGTTCACCCAAAATTAAAGCTATTTTGCATTTTCTACGTACATCCATAATTATTTCCTACACCGAAAAGATATTCTATATTTTTCTTATTTAATATATATATATATATATATATATATATATATATATATATATGGCTAATTTGTTTGGATCCAAAATTTCTTCTATGCCCATCTCGATAATACGATTTTAAAAAAGCTTAGACATAGTTGATGAGTATGTACATCTATAGTCAAAGATAAAATTAAACATAATCATCTATATATACACTCATAGTCATAGATGCACCATTTGATCGTATCCAAAACAAACATTTGTTGTATATATATACGTATATATACAATGACTCTGATCTTATCTTTGAAAACATAAACTTTATGTTAGGAGTACTCAGTACTCATGGATGTATAATAATCATGCTACATTTCTTTGACATTATTGTGTTTTACGACTGTTGATTAATAACTTATTGAAGTTCTAAGAACAATATAGACATATAGTGTAGTAAGATTTCTTATTAGCGTTGATAATAACGTTATTATATTTATTTAACTTAGCAAAAATAGAGAAGCAAATATCATCGCAAACAGATTAATAGCTCGGAATCGACATGCAATATGTTCTCATATATATTGGTCTTAAATTATATTGTATAGGTGTTGATAGTTTTAGCTTTCTGGGCTTTATAAAACGTACCTTAAAAAAGCAGTTGTATCATGTGGCTTTTAAAATTCAACTATAGCATTGGTTTGCAACAATAAATAACAAGATAATTGGTACACTAACCCTAAAAATTTCTGGTGATCAAGGTCTACTTCGTGAAGATATGGACGGCACACTCGATATCCTACAAAATTGATAAATCCATGTTCAAAGGGTGGTATTGCTTTGGGGCCCAAAGCCACAAATAAATAGAATATTCACCATATGATTTGGAGGTTGGTCTTAATCCTTTTTTTCTTCTCATAATCTATATCTATACTAATATATTAAAAGGCGTGCGTAAACTAGGAACGGTGTCACGTGGCGCTCTCCCTAGGGAGTTTTAGTTCATGTAATCCATGTGCAATAAAAAAATTTAGAAATTGTATAGTATAGGTTTTGATCCCGTGACCTCAAGTTCATGTACTAAAATTTTAACCACTAGACCAAGTTGTATTTAGTGATATCATATCAAAGTACAATATTAATAAATAAAAATTTTCTTAACCGGGACATAGCCCGGGACTAATAACTAGTTTCTTCCTTAAACAAGGGACAGATCTATTATTTGACAGCTTTTAAGATAAAAACGTCTTATGGTAAGACCATTTCACTATTGTATCATAGAGGTTAATTTTTTTAGACTACTTATTAAGTGACCTTCAGATCTCAAATAACAAAATATGATGGTTTTTTATAGACCAATTAAGATCATTTATAGTGCATTTTCTTTACCTTATTTATCTTTAATTTATCTAAATTTATTAGAATTATTACTATTAATTTAAATTTATTTTTAAGGTGTTAGAACTTATTGAAACTTATTTGTACTTATTGGTATTCATTAAATTCTATTGAAATTTATTAGAACTTATTAGTATTAATTAGGCTTGAAAGTTGAAACTAGCCTTAAAATTAAAGGTGAAAAGAACGCACCCTTATAAAACTAATATATGCATGATTGATGGTCAAGTCATTTTACAATATGTCTGATGATTAATTACTACTATGATTGTATTATATAATGTTGATGATTGATTATATTTACATGCATAAAATGTAACTGAATAGCACCTAAGACTAACTTAGTCAATTATTATCAGTTTATTTCTTTATTTGTTTTTTATAAGTTAGAATGCATAAACTTTGAATATAAACTTCTAATATTATAATAAAGTGAAATATTATCATATGAAATTTTCAATTTAATGTGAATATATAAATGATCAAATATTTATAATTCTAATTTCTAGATATTAAATGTATTAATAGTAAAAAATATGTCTTTGAGACTATACTAAGAAAAGATAAAAGGAATTATATTAGGTTATAACTATTTTTTTTTTTGGTAAACAAAAAAATGCATTAATTAGGTAGTTGTAAAAATAAAGTTATTACAATCCGCTACGAAGTTGTTAATAGTATAACTCGGGGGATGGGGAAATGTTCGAGTTACATTCACTTCTTCATCACTTTTACGGGCTTCCTTGGCTAGACTGTCGGCCACTGCATTGTCCCTCCTAGGCACATAGATGATGCTCACGTTACTCAGTCTCCTGCACAAATCCCTGCAAATATTCACCACAAGTGTAAACATGTCAACCATATTCCTCTTTTCATTGATGGCTTGAATGGCCTCTTGGCAATCATTGTAAAGGGCCACATGGGTGATGTTCATATCAAGAGCAAATTGCAGGCCCATTTTGATGCTCTGGATTTCCGCCATTAAGCTGGATTGGGCAAAAACTTTCCTACCAAACCCCCTAACCCACTCCCCCCTCCTGTTACGGATTACCCCGCCCAGCCCAGCAGGGAGCAAAGGCCCAAGGAATGAGGCATCCGTATGGATCATTGTACACGGTTGGGGCTGAAAACGAAGGATTATGTGTTTGTGATGACCCTGTGAATCATTCATGGCTTTATAGAAATTAAGAGCTTGGGTCTTAGCCTTGGCCAGAACCGCAGCCGGGGTGGTATGTTTTCCCTCAAAAATGTATAGATTGCGGGCCTTCCAAATTTCAAAGCACACCCAAGGGAAGAGAGTGGCCCACGGGAGACCGCTATGTGAATGGTTTGCTAGCAGGTTGGCCCTCAGCCAGTCCGGTAAGAGTTGGGGGTGGGGGGAAACAACTTGAGGGAGAAGAGCCCAAACTTGGACACTGGTAGAACAATCTCTAAGTATGTGTTGGCTATTCTCCCAGCCCACCCCACACAAGGAACATATAGGGGAATTGATGATTCTTCTTTGGGCCAAGAGGCCATTGTGGGGGATCCTATCTCTCCAAAGGAGCCATAAGAAAAATTGGATTTTTGGTGTGGTGGGGGCTTGCCATAACCAACACAAGGAATCCAGTTGGGTTGGCTGCGGGAATTGGGCTTTGTAAGCAAGGGATGTGGAGAAGCCCCTAGGTGAGTGAAAAGTAGAGCATAGGAAGTCTGAGACATTAGGTCTAATTGAAATATTATGTATGAGGTAGATCACCTCCCTAGGTAAGGACAAGGATAGATTTTGAAAAGCCCATGAGTCATTGTTCCAAACTTCTCCCACCTTAAGATTTTCCTCCCCAAATGACAACGGCCCATAGACAAAATTCCTCAAAGGCCCAATTCCTACCCAATTATCTCTCCAAAAACTTATACCTTTACCATTACCCACAATCCAATAAGAATTTTCCTCTAACAATTTCCACCCTTTTCCAACACTTTTCCAAACTGGGGACCCATACTTAAATTTTGTGACGTGCTTCGGGTGAACATATTTCGAGAAGATACATTGACTAGCTAGATTGCTCTCAGGTTGACTCAGTTTCCACCCTAACTTGGCCATGAGGGCCATGTTCATTTTTTCCTGGCTCCTAATGCCCAAACCCCCCTCCTTTTTGGGCAGGTGAGTGGTCAATCTGTCCACTAGGTGAAGCTTTTTGACACCATTTGAAACACCCCAGAGAAAATTATTACAGATTTGATCAATGTCTTTTAGAGTTGCTTTAGGAAGGAAAGTGGCTTGCATATAGTAAGCTGGAATGGTGGACAGAGTAGAACGAATAAGGCATAGGCGTCCCGCCTTGGAGAGAAAGGAAGTTTTCCATTTAGCCAGCTTACTCCTAATCTTTTCCACAATGAATTGGACCTGGCTTCTTTTCGGTCTAGTATGGGTCAAAGGAAGGCCTAGGTATGTCCCAAGATTTTCCGACTTAGCAATCCCTAGTGTTTCCTGCATTAGGGAACCCTCCTCCTCCAAAGTATTTGGAGAGAAAGTAAGGCGACTCTTGTCCTCATTGACTTTTTGCCCTGACACCTCACAAAACTTTTTAAAAATATCCCTGACAGCAAAAGCAGTTTTTTCCTCTACTTTCCCAAATAGCAGCAAATCATCTGCAAACATGAGATGCGATATTGGTACTTTCTGACGACCAACCCAAAAAGGGGTCCACTCCTTATCTGCGCATGCTTGGTTAATCATATGGGAGAGGGTTTCTAGACAGATATTGAACAGATAAGGAGACATCGGGTCACCCTGGCGAAGACCCCTCGAATGCTGAAAAGTATCACCTTTCCTGCCATTAACAATAATGGCAGATGATGATTTTGAGATACAATCCATAATCAAATCAATAGTTGGGTGGTCCACTCCCTGGAAGACAAGACATTGTCTGACGAAGCCCCATTCTAGCCTATCATAAGCCTTTTCCAAGTCAATCTTTAGAGCAAACCAACCCGAATTACCCTTCTTTTTCCACATGGAATGCAAGACCTCCGAGGCTACCACTAGGTTGATATCCGGGCCCCTACCTTTTGTGAAACTATTTTGGTTCTGAGATATAAGGCTAGGCATAAACGGCTTAAGGCGGTTGACAATGACCTTTGTGACAATCTTATACACCGTGTTACACAGGCTAATGGGGCGAAGGTGCTTAACAGTTTCAGGGGGATATTGTTTAGGGATTAAACAAATCAGGGCTTCACACATGTTACTCGGGATTTCCTTATTTTGAAACCACTCCTTAATCTTACCGCACAAATCATCACCCACTATGTCCCACATTTGCTGGAAAAAACCCGGGTGAAAACCATCAGGCCCGGGGGCTTTGTTGGGGTGCATACTAAAGAGACTCGCACGAATCTCCTCGTGAGAAGGCGTACCTCCAAGGTCAACTGTATTGTCACTTGCTAGAGAACAGTTTTGACAAGTCAGGTAATCCGTGGTGAAAAGGTTTTGAAAATAGGATGTAATATGGTCACGGATTTGTGTAGGGTCGGTTAAATCATTACCCACAGAGTCTCTAAGGTATCTAACCCTATTCGAGGCCCTAGAAATGATAACACTCTTATGAAAATAACTCGTATTTCTCTCCCCCAGAGTCAACCTGTCTTTCCTACTTTTGGCAAACCATAAAGCCCTTTCCTGATCTAATAACCTTAACAGATCTCTTTGTATCTCTTCTTCAAGGTTGGAGTGGAATAATGAAAAGTTGTGAGTGGCAATATACTCCTGCACTCCTTTGAGCCTCGCTAAGGCTTTCCTTTTCCTATGATAGATATTCCCAAAAGTGTCTTTGTTCCACTCGATTAAGGAGGAGCTAAGGTTGGTAAGTCTCTCTCTAAAACAATGGTCAGGTCCAGTTCTTGGCCAAAGGTGACTCATAAAAGGTCTAAACTTGTCATGAAATAACCACATGGGTTCAAATCTAAAGGGTTTGACCCCTAATGATGGGATTGGAATGTCCGTTTGTATTAGCAGGGGACAATGGTCGGACGTGATTCGAGGTAGGTGCCAAAGGCAAGAGTTTGGGAATGCAGTAAACCATTTCGGGTTCCCCCATCCCCGGTCCAATCTTTCTAAAATCGGGTTAATTTTACGTTTGTTTGTCCAAGTGAACTTGGGGCCCTGGAAACTAAGGTCAAGCAAGTCACATTCCTGCATGGTAACAACAAATTCCTCAGCTTTTCTTCTATTAATTCTTCTACCCCCCAGTTTTTCCGTTTGGCAGGTGACTTGGTTGAAGTCTCCCACCACAAGCCACGGCATATTAACATTAGGGGCCATATTCCTTAGTTCCTCCCACAAGACCTTCCTTTTAACATATTTTGTGCTTGCATATATAGATGAAAGCGTAAAGAAGGTAGAGTTAGAATGTACCTCCACAAGGGCATGCACACCTTGAGCACTTCCCCCCATAATGTGAAGCCCAACTCGTTCAGGATTCCACATAATGAGGATGCCACCCACGAAGCCAACCGGGGGAACCAAATGCCAATAGAGCTCATGGAATTCACGTAAGATATCGGAAGTTTTCTGCTTGCATGTACGTGTTTCAACAAGAACAGCAATATCCGGGTTGTGAGTATCTAACAAGTGCCGGAAATTGTTCTTAAACTCGGGCCGGCTAATTCCCCGAGAGTTCCAAAACAAGACCGACATATTAATCGGCACAAGAGGGCGCGCCATGAGGGTCCGAAACAGTGGTGTTTCGCGATCCTCCACCGTGTTCACCTCCTGTCCCGAGAACGGGCACATCCACAACCCGTTTCTGGGCCAAAGATCCATCACACTTTCGAGAGGGTCTTCTTTCCCTTTTCCCTCTTCCCAATATGTCGTGATTTGGAGTTGTTTGCAAGGAGGTACAACTCTTGCTTCCACTAGAGCATTTGTGTTGCCCAGACACGATATTTTCTGAGATAGAAATTTTACCCGGATAATTAGCCTTTCCAGGGGAAACAGAATCCCTGGGTCTATCCATGGTCCCAGGTTTTGTAGCAACTCCCTCTCCTCCATTTCGGCCCCGACCTCCTTCATTAGCAGCCATTTTATGAACACCCTCAACCTCTTGTCTAGGTGGGCTGTATCGCTGAACTGGGGAATGTGAGCGGGTATGAAGTCTACCGCGTCGGGGTGATACATGATCAGATTCTCTGCCACCTCTGGGGCACATTTCGGGTTCAGCATTAACTTTTTCAGCTCTGAGAATTCCAGCTCGTCCAATATCTCGCCATCCTCCAGAGGTGTCAAGTAATCCGTGTGGCCCAAGTTCATCTCCGTCCTTATTGGACGAACTGATCTGTTGAAGAAAATGGCCCCGTGATATTTTCGGTGGATGAAGCGAGGAGATTTCGGAGGGGACGCCGGTGGTGGAGATGACGAGAAAATCACCTCTTGGGGTGGGTAATTCTCCATTTTCACGTCCAGAAGGGGGAGGAAGAGAGATGTTTGGTTTTTGGGGGGTTTTCACAGAGGAGGGAGGTTTTTGTTTTGTTTTTGGTTGGAGGATATTAATTTGAATTTTTTGAGGACCAATTTTTTCGTGCCCGGGATTTTGCGGGATGGAGCTGCCACGTTTAGGGATCTCGTTGGAGGCCATTTTTGACATGACCTCTTGGGTGGAGTTGCAGGAAAGGTTGCAGGAGGTCACTTCATGTTGGAGTATGTCAAAGGGGTTTAAATCTGACACCGAAGCTTCTCGCGGACTTTTGGGCTGTTTGCCTTTTGCCAACAAGCTTGAATTTGGATTATTTAATTCAAATGAGGGCCCCTCCTTGCTGGGCAACTTTTCTTTCCCTCCCTTTTTGTCTTTTTCAGACGCCAGCCCTTCCATCTGGAGATTTTGGTTCTTCTTCCTTTGCACCACCCTCCATTCCTCTGGTTTCTTCGGCCCACCCAAGGTATTGCCTTCCTTCGGAGTTACCATTTTTGTGCTCACAAAATTCTTATCACAAGCAAAGTTTCTGTGACCAAACTTCTGGCAGGTGCTACAAAACCCCGGCCCATTGGTAAATATTAACTCTTGGTAGACTTTACCTAACCACACCCCTTGCGGTAGGGTGGCCGTGGTTTCCACCCAAAGACATAACGATGCAAACCTCCGTTTATCACCTTCGAAGATATGGGTATCAAGCTTTAGTATTTTCCCTATCTTATTCCCCACTTTTTGGAGGATGGATTTTTGCAGGAATTCAACCGGTAACTCCGGCATATGGACCCATATGGACTTATGTGATATCTGCATTTGGGAGGGTTTAAAACCTGCCTCCCATGGCTGAATCCACAGATGAACACCTCCTACAAACCATGGCCCTCCCGCAATGATTTCGGCTCTTTTCTCATTTGAAGGGCATACCACAATGTAAAACCCTTTACCTATGGCAATAAACTGCATTTTTGTGCCCCATGACCATATCCTCATTAATTCCTTCTTTAGGTGGTCCATAGAGAGGGACCTACCCATAAGTTTACAGACAAGTGAAATTTGCCATGGTTTGGCAAGGGACTCATAATCATTCTCGGATATTGGGACAAAAATGTCCATTTCCGACATATTTTCCGGCGGGATCTCAGAGAATTTGGGAGAGCCATGACTAACCTCAAAAGTCTCTGAAAAAGATAAATCCAAGGGACCGTGGATCCCGGAAGCTACTTCCCTAAAGGACCGCTGCTCGATTCCACAGACTTCTTCTTCGGCATTTGGCTTCGGTTGACTCAGTGGGGCGGTGAGCAGGCCCTGTGGCTGGGGACTTTGTGCCGTGAGGGCGGTGGGTGCAGTGGAGGGTAAAGGAGGGGGGGGGAGGGTTGGGAGGTTTTTCTCTCTCTAACATTTCTGTATAAGTCAATCCTATTTATTTAGGTTATAACTATTAGTGACACACAATGCCTTTGATATGTATATGAACTATCAAAACACACTTAGATAAATACTTGAGTCCACTTATTTTGTTTAGAGATATTATAATTTGTGCCTAAAAAAAAAAAAAAAAAAAAAAAAAAATTATTGTGAACTAGTCAAATTCTCAACTAAAGGCATACTCACAAAAGGGAAGAATAAATTCCTACCAAGTGATATATAAGCTAAAAATTGTTGGCTAACCTTAGCTTTGCTTCTCAATTAAAGTTTCTAGTAGACAGCAAAAAGCTTTAACAAAAATAAAACTTTCAATTATAGCTTGACAATTGTACAAATCATAACATATTTTCTCCACAAAAATAGTACAAGAATATTCCCTTTCACTTAGAAGGAAAATACAATGAGATCCTTAATAAATAAAATGTTTCAATTGAATTTGGTTCATCCATTGTGGGTGCCCCATTAACTCAAATAAAATTTGCCTAAGTTAAGTGATCATGGGTTTTTATTCATCACCAGTAAATATGGGTAAGCAATACATTGAAACTCCGTCCTCTCGCCGCGTATAGAGGAAGAGGACATCTTAAGTTCCTTATCATTATTTATATTCCTTCTACACTTTATTTATGAATAATCGAATGAAAATATGTACTCTATTCATTTAGAATCTATTGTCATAACTCATACATATCAATTGGGTTGGTGTTAGTGGTTAAGGGTCTCTCGCTCCTTAACTAAGGTTTCGAGTTCGAATTTTGGATATGGAAAAAATCACAGCTGGGAGGGATGTTACCCTTTGAGGTACCCACTACCCATGCAAACTCTCGCAAGAGATTAGTGCACTCGCTGAAGGCGGTGGGAAACTTCTCGTAATAGGGTAAAAAAAAAAATCTATTTTCATACATTCTAATTACTTTGAACGGAAGTAATAACTAAAATTAGAGACAGTAATGTAATTTTAAATAATTTTTAATAATAACTATGCCTAAGTGAAGGTCTTCATTCACCGTCATCTGTAATCAGAGGTTAAGGTATTATAATTAGTCATACTCTAATTATCATTTTTCTTTAGCTTTTTTGGGGTTAAATCCTTAATTAAATTTCACATTTGTGTGACTATGTTCGTGAAAAGAGTAGTTATATATATCAAGAATTTAATTATAGTATAGATAGGACATATATCAAGGACTTTGAGAAAATGAACTAAAAAGAATGAAGGGTGGCTATAAAGGATGAGAAATTTAAGGCTTACTTAACCGTAGTTAATTATAGTTCAATTTATTGCATGTGACTACAAGAGGAATGTCTATAAGTGTAATTATATTGCAATAAAACGTGATGTAAAATTGCTTGAAAATTTCGAAAATGTTACTTATTCCCATTATAATTAGGAGTGCGCCAAATAGAATTCTGATTTGGTTTTAAGGTTTCTGATAACAAAAATTATGATACATCTTTGATAACAAAATTTCGAAATTGAAAATTGAATTATCCAAAGCCAAGTTGCTGATAAGGCTTTTGAGTCGGCAAATTATAATAATTATACTTAGAAATAAAGTCAATTTTCGGATATGCATGCCGCTATAGATTAATTGATGTTACAATAATATCACAAAACATGTCATTTACTTAATTTAAGGGGTATAACATAGCAATATCTAGTGTACAAATTATTCCATTACTTGGCTACTATCAAGCATTATTTTTAGGAACATCTATTTACTTATATCTGTCTAATAAATTGGTAGTTTTAAAGTTTTAATACTACACTCCCTTTTAGAATTTTGGTCCATATTCAGTCTATTGAATGAAAGTCATTTGGAAGATATTCTCTTGCCATTACATCACTAGTGGTTGCTCAAGTCAGGTTGGCAGAAGGCATATTTAGTGAAGTTGAATAAGCGGAAACTTTTGACTGGCCATGATTCCCTAATTGACAACCAAAATATTGGCTAAAACTTTTAACCATCCATCTATATATGTTTTGATTTATTTTCCACAACAGAAGAATTTTCAATTCTCTAGCTAATTAGCTACTTCTTTAACATATATTGACCACATATATCATAAGGCATAGCATAGCTAGGGTTAAGTTAGCATGATCCAGAATATCCCACCAAACTTGTTGAGCAACTAACTAATAAGTTAATCACTTAAGGTAATAATGTGAAATTTAATTACTAATTGAAGGGGGCGAGCTTTTTTTAATTTCTTAAATCAAGTGGATGTATGATTATTTGTATGGAAAAAGTATGAGTTTGTCTTGTAAGAGACCGCCTACTTTAAATAGGCAATGATAAACCCAATATTAAAAAGAGTATTAACCCAATAGTGACTAGGTTAATTTCTTTCGGTAACTAGTTTAATCCATTTAGTGACTAGATCTACTTTTATATTAAAATTAGACTGTCTCTTTTATTTATTTGAAGTATTCTACATTATTGTATTTCTAGCTCGTTTTTATTTTCAGAGTAGAATGACTTGTATGGTCAAATATGTTATTAATAAGATTATAATTTTATATGACATAGTATCTACTAGAGTTAGGTCACTAGTTCATCAATTCAATGCTAGCAAAGTGATACTTAAATTTGTTCAAGAAATCACTAACAATACTAAAACTTTAATTACCGGTTGTTTATTGATGTATCCTTTGGAAAGGATGTGTAAATATTTAATGAATCTTTCATAATTTACTTGACTGATATCTAAAAGCTTATTATTCTTTCGGCATCAAAACTAGTTAGAAACTAAGAATAGAGTACTATAGAGGCCACCCCTCCCACAAGAAGATTAGTTTGTGTGGCTCTTGGATATGACTCTTGGGAACTTTAATACAAGCAAATTATTGAAAAGACATAAACCTAATGTTGCTTTTATTGTGTTTGTAGAGGTGTTTAGGAGGCATGTGTAGGCTAAGGGTTGCTTGAGTAGTCAAGGCACGACCATGCGAAGTTTGGCATGAATGTACAAAATGAAAAGATAGCGAGGGAAGTATCAGCATAAATTTGCGTGGTTATCTCCCGTGCCAAAGGTTGCAACATTATTAATAATATCTTCCTCAATAAGATCTCTTTTTTGGTTTGTAGAAAGCCAACGTAGAGTATTTCTCGAGTATTGAATTGATATGATGAAACGAAACTCGATTCTAAGTTTTAGTTTTAGGGCATCACCCCCCTAAAAGTTCATCAATTAAACTAGTTGATATATCTATAGTCAGTAAAGACCCGACTCGAAATATCCGATACAAAACCGTTTTTCACCGGAGAATAATGACCCGAAATAATTTGATCGGAAAGTAAAATAGACTTGAATATGACCCGAACCCAGCCCCCGAAATTGACTCTAACCCGAAATTGGCCCGATAATGATGACCAGAACCCGAAAAGTTGTCATATTAGTTATTTTTTAAACAAATTAAAGGAAAAAATTATCATGAAATAATATATATGATTTAGCCATTGTCCATTAATTATTTAACTTACTCTCATTAGTCTTATATGTGTTTTATATATATGTGAGATTGAAAACCCGAATTCACCCGAACCCGTTTCGAAACACAAAGTTGATCCGATTACCACCCGATCGACTCGTTATGACACGACACATACCCAACTCGTATGACCCGTTTGTCACCTCTAGACATATCTTATAAATGTCCAATCAAATTATTACTTTTGTGTTTTGAGATGTTGTCCTCATTTAGAAAGCTTGTGAGGATACAAAGAGATCTTGGAAATCCTTGTACACACCAATAACCATCAAATGTTATAAAGTAGAGGTGAAGTATAGTGTCGTAGTTTTTCTTGCGGTTGTCATTAGTTATTTGCGGGATTGAGATTTGCCTAGGTCCTATCCGTCCTAACTCCTAACTGCCTATATGTTCTTTTTTTTTTTGTGATTGAACTTAAACTTCACTTAGATTTTAGACTAGTACGCAAGTTATAAGAGCCAATGGGCTAATACGCAAGTTATAAGAGACATTGTTGGAATGTCTTAATAATTAGATTTGTAGGTGATATATATATGTGCACCAAAATGAGGGATTAGGTTAAGATATTTAGTTTATCTTTAGAGAAAAAGGTCGAACCTAACAAATCACATGAAACTTTACGATCAACTAGTTATAATCCTTAGCTTCTTTTTTTTTGACGGAAGTTGTTATAATTCTTGAAAAAAAGACCTAGCTAACATATTCCTAACGTTGAAATTTTGTCTTCCTTTTTTTAGTATTAATGAGTTATGCATCGATAGGAAGACATCATGTATAACGTTTAGAACTTTTAGAGACCGGCCAATGACTATTGTAATTTGTAGATCATATATAAAATAATCTTGCTCACATTACATGTCTTAGTATGCATGGATACATACAATTCAATTAGAAGGTTCCGTAGTATTTAAAGGTCAAGAATCATAATCAATCGATATCGGAGGGTTGATTTTAGTAATTTTTTATAATTTTGAACTTGTAGGACTAATAATAAGTTGGGAACTTACCTAACCTAATAAGAGAGTGAAGGTTGTCTGTATATAGAGTAATGGAGGTTGAGTAAGTTACAATTCATTAAGACAATATATATAAGGTTTGAACTTGTATATTAGAGTTGGTTTTTCCCTTTTTTTGGGGCCAGACTACTAGTTTGATCATTCACATGTCTATTTTTGCTAACCAATTTATCGATTTCTTTAATAAATACATGGGTTAAATCGTGCTACTTTCGGGTTAATATCTCAATATTAACTAGACCCATTAATTACATCGATGTAAATCGAATTGACTCATTTAATTAAACCGGTTGAAGACCTTAGATGCTAACTCAATCATTTCATGTATTGGATCGTTATAAAATGTTAATTACTATATCATATTAGATTTTGCGAACTCTAGATAGAATAGACCCAATTATCATAGCAAAGAAGATCTCACATCTTAAGCCAACTTGCCTTCTAAAGATCTTACCTAGAGCTTTATGAGATTTTCCCATGACCAAGAACACTTTTTGGAAGGTTTTTAGTTAAAAATATCTCTAACTTCAAGATATACTTTTTACTACTAAGTAATTGAAACGTTTGAGAAAATAATCAATTATTGTTATTTTTCCCTTTCTGTAGTTTTTTAATATAACACATATATTAGGGGGCGTTTGGTTCGTTGAGAGGAAAGGGAAAGGGTTTGAGAAAGGGTTACAAGAGGAATAGAAAGGGTTTCCCTTTGATTAAAAATGTTGTTTGGTTAGGAACATCAAAGAAATTGGAAAATTATTATAATAGATAATAATAAATAAAAATAATTAATATTAATAAAAATAATAATATTTATAATAATAGTTTTTAAATAATATTAAATAATAATAGTAATAATAATAAATAATTATTTAAAATAAAAATTATTATAATAATAAAAAATAAAAAATAATAATAAATAATAATAAAATAATAATAAATAATTATAACAATAAATTATAATAATAATAATATATGATAATAATAAATAATAATAATAAATAATAACAAATAATAATAATAATTATTATTAAATAATAATCATAAATATAAAAATAAATAAATAATAATAATAAATAGTAATATTAATAATAATAAATAATTATTATTAAATAATACTAATAAATAATAATAAATAATAAATAATAATATTAATAATAATAAATATTAAAAATAAAAATAAAATAATAATAAAAATAAAATAAAATAAATAAATAAAAATAAAATAAATAAATAAAAATAAAAATAAAATAAATAAATAAAAATAAAAATAAAAATAAAAAAAAAAAAATAAAAAAAAAAAAAAAAAAAAAAAAAATAAAAAAAAAAAAAAAAAAAAATAAAAATAAAAATAAAAAAAAAAAAATAAAATAAAAAAAAATAAAAATAAAAATAAAAATAAAAATAAAAATAAAAATAAAAATAAATAATAATAATAATAATAATAATTTCATGGTAGAGGGATATGGGGTAATCCCAAACCTTGGGGGTGGTGGAGAATCAATCTAAGGGAAAGGAGGGTAATCCTAATAAGAAAAAGGGGTAAAGGGTTTGAAAAAACACACTAACCAAACACTTACAAAGGGAAACAAGGAACTCAATTCCCTTTCCCTTTCTTGAAACCCTCTAACCAAACGCCCCCTTAGTTTCTTCCTATGTCCTCTCCAAAAAGTTCTTTTTTTTTTTAAATTTCCTTTGTCATGTTGATGTCTGTAAGAACATTTCACCCCAGATGACTGAGCCTAATCAACTAATTAATCATGTATATATATGGTCAATTGAGCTACTTTTGCTAAATCAGAATGCACTAACTAACTTCTTTTTTCTCTCTTTGTAATTAAATAGTAACATTGACGTACATTGACACATTAAGTTTTATGGCGAGTACAGTACGTATAAGAATTACCTCAGTAGATCACACTAATACGCAGGTTAGATTTAGTAAATTATCAGTTAGATATTTCAATTTTTTCCCATTGTAAAACATAACTTACATTTATCTTTTAGGGATGCAATTGGCAAATTTGGATAATCTGTCATCCTTAAAAACTGTTATAAAAGAGTGCAGCTAAACTCAATCACATGTCACTACTAATTAGTCTTTTTATGTGTTTGTTGAACCAACTTAGACTAAAAATTTATTAAAAGCTAACCTTTTGGAAACTTCAATAAATTTCAATAACATCCAATAAGTAAAGAAAAGTTCAATTTAAACTAGTTTAGGAGAAATAAGGTGAAGCGAACCCAACCCCTCAAAAAAATAAAGTTGAAGCGAACACATCCTTAATTTTCTAAAACTTTGTACACATACGTACATCTGTTGTATTATAATAGACTTGTTCAACTTTTGCTATACATGCCGCTAAAGCAACTTTTGCTATACATGCCGCTAAAGCAACTTTTGCATATATTTAGTTTCTAGGAGTAAATATCTATCTTAACTCGTAATTTCTTCAATTGCAATGTATCTCATAATTTCGGCACAAATGAATGGACTCAATTAGTGAGATGAGAGAATCAAAAGAACAACAAAAAAAAAGCAAACTTAATACAAATCAAGCAAACAATTTTGTAAAAAATTACAAAGTTAACTTGCCCTAGCTTGAAGCTGAATAAAGAGGATAAATAATTATTGTGGTTAAATTAAACTTAAACAAAAGTGATAAAATTAAAAGAGTATATAGGACTATTCAGGGAATAAACCATAAAACTGTTTGCTAAAGAGCAAACAATAAACAACAAGTATAAAAGTAAGAGAAGCCAGTGATTTATTTGGAAGGTCAGAATCTATTGTACTGGCATTAAACTGTTAGCATAAAAGTGAACGATCTATATTTAGATTCTATAATTTTTGGTGCAATTGGAGTCAGTATTGTCACTCAACAACTCGAGTAAAGTAACGTGAGAGTCTAAAATGGAGAAATACAGTAAAAGTTTTGCATGTCATAAAGAAGTAAGTTTCATACAAATTGTTTTGCTTTCTTTTAAGTGCAGAATTTAGATATTTAATTAATGTTGTTTTACATCAACAAGGACAGAAGAATATTACTATTAGGAAATTGGAATAAAGGATTTGCGCGATAGTACATGTAGAACCCGAAATTTTCCTTAATTCCTTTAAAGTAACTAGCTAAAATTTTAAATTCTAGAGGGGATTAGGTTAAAAAAATTAACCTATTTTTGAAAAAATTAAAGGAAGGAAATTTGGATTAAATATTAAATGCATTAATATGTGCTAGGGTTAGGGATCCTGATGGTCAATCTTCACTCCTAAATTTTGCAAAATATTGCCTTTAACATTCATTCGATCTTACATCTATTCGGTGAGAAACTGGGTATCCGATCTATAAAATCCTAAATTTCACAATATATACTAGAGATATGTCATGAAATATAATCTAAATTCATGAGTTGAATTTTATTATTTATTAATGTCTATATTTAACGGAGCATCTATCCAATAGATTGACAAAGCTCGTAACCTATGTGGGAGTAACAAAGTAGTGGATATGGAAATGCCGTATAACGATCGACAATTTAATTTACACCATGCATGATGACCTTGGCATTCACCCTAACAATGACAATGTCCAACAATTAGAGGCCATCCCCGCATATGGCTGGCAAGTCCACTCGTGGCATCCAAGGTCACCTACGGTGTAGGATCAATGACACATATATGAAAATGATGCATTATAGACGAACATATTTATTCAGAGTATACATTGCCATCCTTGTTGACTTAAGCATTAGAGGCGGGTTTCTCTGATCAATCTCCAAGATTAGTCGACCTTGTTCAATTGTGCAAGTAACTAACATTTATATTATACGACCAACAACACCTAAAGATATCATGACCTACCATTCCTCGAAGGCTCGAACGTCATCTCTTAACAACCTTGTTTCCACACCTAGAATAGTGGAACATGATGATCTTAGCCTTTTAGGGCAGGCCATTTATTAGCTGAATGTTCGCTTGCCTTATCCAAGTTATGAGTTGGTCCATTTGACTTGGGTATAGGTCTGGATTTCACAAGGCCCTAAAATAAAGGGTAATAATGCATGAGGATTTCACAACACTCAGTTGTACTTATCTAAAATTATATTACAACAATTAGAATTTCGTTGTTGTATTTACTTTCTAATTAAATTAGTGCGTTCGATTCAAACAACTGTCACATTTAAGATGCATGCCAAGTTCAATTTTTTCCCCAATTATTGCTTTACTTTACTTTGTTAAATAAGTTATTATCGCACAAGTGCGAAACATGATTATTAAAAGTTTGCAAATCATCATTATAGGATACTTTTGTGAATTATCACTTACACCTCTCTGTAATATGACACTCAATAATGCCAAATATTTTCATTAAGGACCTTGGACTTTAGGCCGACACAACAAAATAGAGGCCATCGGATATCTGACCGGGTAAGGCAGCCCTTAAATAATTGGCCACTAGTCGGACCACACCTAATTTCGGGCGATTTTATGGCCAAAAAACAACGGCCTTTTCGGGCCAAATTCCGAACTAAAAAGTTATTTTTGAGTTGCCCAAAACCCATACCAAGCCAAAAAACAATTCAGCCCCACCCAAGTTCGGTCCCAACAAAATATGCCCAAATCCGAGTATTTTTCGAGACAGACTCGTACGCTGATCTCACTTAATCAGCTCTACGACAAGGCTTATGAGCCAGGATGGCTCAACACGTACGACACATCAAAAACCCTATGGCTACTCGTCTTACCATAAAATAATAACCCCGTCCTAGTAACATTTAGTAAGAAAAAGTTCAAAATAACAAAGATAAGATGAAGTTGTAAAGGGCCCCAAGACATAGTTCGTACGATACTTGTACAGTTATACTGATCATTTGAAACTAGCGGAACAATACGATACAAGTCGGCAAAACAAAACCCATATCATACAGCAACTCGTGCGTAGCTGATCCGTCGACACAAAGACCTGCCCAGTGCATCCGTAGACTCACACGGCGCCAAAGCAAACATACTATATTAGTCTTAGAATAACTTTAACCTAGTTAAAGCATGTGGCAAAAATCTTGTAGCAACATCATTTAATTAGTCCACACTACCTGAAAAAATCCCCTTTAATACATACACCCAACTAGCATAAATGTAATGTTTGTCTAAAAAATGGAAATAACTTTTAAGTGAAATACCCAAAATACCCTTTACTCCACAAACATCATTCCTCACCATGATGTCCACTATAAATCCCAATACCAACCCCTTGTTTCCTCAACCAAACAAGCCACAAAAAAACAACTTAAAAACATTTCATTTCAAACTTTTTTAGTTTCTTACCAAAAAACAAAAAATGGGTGTAAACTCAAATAGAGTGGAAGATCTCTCAAGCCATAATCATGCATGTTTTGAAACCACAATAAACATCTTAAATTCAACAACACAACTTAACCAAGCAACAACAACAACAACAATGATACAATTACCAAACAATTCCACCACTCCTACAGAGATACACCGTGTTTGTTTGCCACCTAAAAGAAGTACACTCCAAAAACTAAAACATAGAGTTTCAGAGATTTTTTTCCCTGATAACCCACTACATAAATTCAAGAACCAAACATGGCTTAAGAAACTTGTGCTTAGTCTTCAGTTTTTTTTCCCTGTTTTCTTATGGGGTCCCACTTATAACCTCAAACTTTTGAGGTCTGATCTTATCTCTGGCCTCACCATTGCTAGTCTTGCTATCCCACAGGTATTGTAATTCTAAGTTTCTCTCTCTACTTTCTCTCTCTAAGTTTTTTCTATGTTTTGGCTTGTGTCCAACACATGGCAACATTTTTTCTCAGGAAACTTTATTGCAGCATTTATAAGTTTACATATGGCTATATGGGTTTTACTTATTTCATATTGAAGTTTACAAAAATCTTGTTTTTTTGTACTCTTTCACAGTTTCCCAAAAATACTTAAACTGGTTATGTCAACGGCTTGTTCGACAACAGCTTTTTAAGTAGCTTTTTGAATTTCGACACATTTAAAACTATAGTAACGGAAAAAAGCGGTGTTTTGATTACTTAATACTTCATCCGTCACATATTATTTGCATGTAAAAAACTCTCATATTTTTGTTCAAAACTACTAAAGTATTTTAAGTTGCATTTTGGCATAAATAGTGAGAAATTTTGTAGTAGGTTCAAAGTTACAAATATAGTTTCTTATACTAATCTCTCTAAGAACTAACTTTTAATAGTAAAACAGCTAACCGCTAACAACTAACGTAACAGCTAGAGCTATCACAATAGCTACTGTTGGCTTTTGCCGAACAAACCCTTAATAAAAATTCAACCTTTGAGTAACTTCCTTTTATTAAAATATCAAGTTTTTCCGAATTTATGATAGAATCTGTGGGTATTAAATGCAGATATCAAAAAGAGAGAGTAAGAACAAAAAAAAAAAAACAGAGAATAAGTCATAATCAAACTTTGATGAAATTAATTAACCAAATCTTTACTTACTTGAACTGCAGGGAATCAGCTATGCAAAGCTAGCAAATTTACCACCAATCATTGGATTATGTAAGTTTATTTACATCATTCTTACCTTAAGCTTAATTAAATTTTTATTCTTCCAACATGCATGTAAAAAAATGTAGTTAAAACCCAAAAAAAATAAAAAAAAAATAAAAAAGTTAAATGGGTAATTGGGAAATTGAATGCAGATTCAAGCTTTGTGCCACCATTGATATATTCAATTCTTGGGAGCTCAAAGCATTTAGCAGTGGGTCCAGTTTCAATTGCTTCCCTTGTGATGGGGACTATGCTGAGTGAAGTTGTTTCTCCTACTCAACAACCAATTCTGTATCTTAAGCTGGCTTTTACTTCTACCTTTTTTGCTGGTGTTTTTCAAGCTGCTCTTGGTTTTCTCAGGTTATTTTTTCATTTTTACTATTGTTACACCATATATATATATACATATTTACATGAGAAATGAGAATGAATTTTATGTGCTATAACTCTAATGAACAAGTGATGTAACTCTTATGAAAAAGTAATGTAACTCCAAAAAAAGAATATTAGAAAAAAAATCGGGCTCAAAGTTTTTTCGGAGGTACGTATAACTGTAATAAACAAGTGTTGTAACTCTAATCCAATCGTCTGGTTGAGATTCATTCTCATTTCTCATGTAAGGAGTATTCTCATGTGATTTTGCCCCTATATATGTATATATATATATATTACTTGTTTTTGTCTTGTGAGTTGTGACTTCATCTTTTTGGAATGTTATTATGGTTGGGAAGAAATTAAAATTGGTGGAATTACATTAAATGGGATTAATAATTTTATGGTTTAGATCATCATGATGTATATGAATCTTACATATTTCTTCCTATGACATATTGTAAAGTTGCAAGTTTGTAAGTGGTTTGGACAAGGTGGATTCACTATAGACTCATATGTTTGTCATGTGTTTCACAATTGTAACATGCTATGGGAGTTCTAGTATTCTTTTTTTTAAAAAAAAAAATCATTTGATGGGGAGCTTAAGTGTTCACTATACCTAACTGTTGTGAAGAAAAAAATTGTGCTTGGAACAATGGGGAAAAGTACATGGGTTTTTGAGCTAGGTGAGAAAAATATGGAGGTATATTGAGTAGTTTGGAAGAAAGGTATATTAGAGGTTATGTTTTGCAATGTTGAACAGTTCATTAACAGTTAGAAAATTTGAGTTTCCTCATTTTGGGAACGGAGGAACTTAAGGGGTGAAGATTCAAATCTCCGTCTTAGGGGCGTAAGATGATGCAGCTACCAATTTGGCCTAGTCTTGAATACAACCCTTAGTGGTTTTATGAGATAAGAAGGGGGATAGCAACCCATAAGGAAACTTCCAGAGACTGGTAAGGATTTATATACGGAAGCAAATATTTACACAAACTCCCCAAATTGGGGCTAATGAGAGTCGAACACTCGACCAACAAGTTGGGAAGTGGGAGCTCCAACCATTGGGCTCCCACATAATTCTTGCTTAAGATGATGAGATAAATTATCTAAACAAAAGTTGCCCCAAGTATTGGATACCCACCCAGCCACCCTTAAGGAGTTTACAAAGGTAAACTCATTGAATCCATCCTTTACACAAGGTTAGGAAAGTTCATAAAATTATTAGAATCGATTCGATACGAAAAAGAATTATGTTTAGTGATAGAAATTGGAGGTATAGAAAATGCCTTTGATGGAAAGGAATCAAGATTACACCAAAAGGGAGATGAAACCAAAAAAATAAAAATCATAATTATAGTTGCAATTTGTTATAACTAGTCCATAAAAAAAAAAAAAAGCATCTTGTAATGAATGTAAATTAAATCTGTGGATTTCATTGCAGGTTGGGATTTGTAATAGATTTTCTGTCAAAAGCAACCTTAATTGGATTCATGGCTGGGGCAGCAGTCATAGTCTCATTGCAACAACTCAAAGGTTTGCTTGGGATGGTCCACTTCACTAACCAAATGCAAATCATCCCTGTTTTAGCCTCTGTTTTGAAGTACAAAGATGAGGTAATTTATGCTTCTATTATTCTCTCATTTATATTTAGATTTAAATTTAGTGCCTAGGCCTACAGGGGTGAACATCGGGAATTAGTGCCTAGGCCTACGGGGGTGAACATCGGGAATTAGTGCCTAGGCCTACGGGGCTGAACATCGGGAATTAGTGCCTAGGCCTACGGGGTGAACATCGGGAATTAGTGCCTAGGCCTACGGGGGTGAAAATCGGGAATTAGTGCCTAGGCTTACGGGGGTGAACATTTTTTTAGTTTAACTTACAACCTTTGATTTTCAAATTACTATGCATTAGGGTTGATTTTGATATAATATTTTTGGTGGCAGTGGGCATGGCAAACAATTTTAATGGGCTTCTGCTTCCTTTTCTTTCTTCTTAGTGCAAGACAAATTGTAAGTTGTTCTTCTTCTTCTTCATCTTTTTCTTAATTTATGTTTGTTATTTTTCAACTACATTTGACACAATTTTTTTTTCTTAATTTCTTACTCAGAGTGCCAAAAGGCCCAAGATGTTTTGGATATCAGCAGCTGCACCTTTAATATCAGTTATCCTCTCTACCATCATAGTTTTTGCTGTCAAACCTACGCCTCGCCAAATCCCAATTGTAAGTGATATTTAACTTCAATTTCATGCATACAAAATCTTAATGTCATACTAAAAGTTACTTCATGATTTTGCATACAATCTAATAATATCATGGCCTTTTTCTGCAATCTACTAGATTGGTTACTTGCCTAAGGGCCTCAATCCACCTTCATCAAACATGCTCTATTTCCATGGCTCTTACCTCGCTCTTGCTATCAAAACCGGCATTGTTAGCGGCATTCTTGCTCTCACTGTAAGCTTTCTGAATAATTGATCCTTCTCATTTTAGAAAAGTAAAAGATTTTTTTTATTGCTTGCGACAAAATCGAACTTATGAAATGGCTTTTGCTTCCTTACAATCCTGTAGGAAGGAATAGCTGTTGGAAGAACATTTGCAACCCTTAACAACTACCAAGTCGACGGAAACAAAGAAATGATGGCCATTGGTCTCATGAACATGGCTGGTTCTTGCTCTTCTTGCTATGTCACCACAGGCAATCAATTCAAACTCTGATCTTTTTTTTTTTTATCTTTTCCTAGTTAAATGATCAAACAAATTCATTTCAATTTTCAACTTATTTATTAATTCTTACGAACCACAAACTTGCAGGATCATTTTCCAGATCAGCTGTAAACTATAACGCAGGAGCTCAAACCGCAGTCTCAAACATAGTCATGGCGTCAGCAGTGCTCATTACTCTTTTGTTCCTCATGCCTCTGTTCTATTACACGCCTACTGTCATCTTAGCTGCTATCATCATCACAGCAGTCATTGGTTTGATTGATTACCAAGCTGCCTTCCGATTGTGGAAAGTTGATAAACTTGATTTCTTGGCTTGTGTTTGCTCCTTCTTCGGTGTCCTCTTTGTTTCAGTTCCTCTCGGACTTGCTATTTCTGTAAGTATAGATACTCCTTTTTCAAGTAATTTTAGCAAGTAGTTATTCAAGTAGTTATTTCTCTTACGTAGGTCAATTATTACGATATTTCTCTTTAGATTTTCCCTGAATCATACCTCATATCTATGATATTGATAACTTTCAGGTAGGAATATCTGTGTTCAAGATTCTACTTCATGTCACAAGGCCAAACACAACCGCTCTAGGAAATATACCTGGGACTCAGATTTACCAAAGCCTTGGTAGATATAGAGAAGCAATGAGGATCCCTTCGTTTCTCATCCTCTCGGTTGAGTCTCCTATCTACTTTGCAAACTCGACATATTTACAGGAGAGGTTCGACTGTAATCCTAATTCCTCCTAGCCAAGATTCATATATATATCTCATGGAAAAGTCATTGTCCAATCAAATAGACCCTTAAGTCCTTATTTAAAGAACTAAAACCTGATGTTAACTGACATATTACTTGTTTTACAGGGTACTAAGATGGGTTCAAGAGGAGGAAGAGCGAGTGAAAGCTAACAGCGAGAGCATGATGAAATGTGTAATCTTAGATATGAGTGGTAAGCTTAAAATCAGGCATCTCTTGCTTACTCTAGCAGTCTAGCTTGTTCAACTTCTTAGCATCAAAAGTTAAAACTCTATGTTGCATACTGTATCATGATCAGTATACACATATCTTAAATTTGTGCACCATTTTATTCAAAAATTTTGAGATAAAATGAGATATTAACCATTTTGCTATTTCTTTCATGCAGCGGTGACAGCTATAGACACGAGTGGGATCGAACTGCTAAGTGAGCTCAGGAAGATACTCGAAAGAAGGTCACTGCAGCTTGTGCTGGCAAATCCTGCAGGAAATGTGATGGAAAAACTGCATTTTTCAAAAGCATTAGAATCATTTGGTTCGCAAGGACTTTACTTGACAGTCGGAGAAGCAATAACTGATATTTCCGCGTCATGGAAAGCTCAACCTTGAACAACCTCCAAGAGGCCATATATGTAGATTTCAAAAAGAACTGGAATCGGATCTAGGTTAGAAACTAGCTGAGCAGAGTTGTAGCATCGATCATATATACTATATCTATATGTAACTAATGTAAACCATGAAGTTCGAGGTCTTTAAAGGAGAGTTTTTGTGATGAACTTGGTCAAAAACTAGTTGGCTATGTCCCCTTCACATAAAGAGCCTCATCAAAAGAATAATAGGAAAATTCCCAAAGTATCGAGCTCTAACGACTTATTTGGTAGTCGGTAATTAATTATAGTAATAGTTACAGATTTAGATGTAATTCTGTAAACAGAGAAAGAAATCTCATGGTAATGGAACATTGTCTTAAAACATGTGATTTTCTTACTAAATTTCCATTACCACGTAGTATCACCTCTAAAATGATGACGATAATGGACAGTAATGATTTATATATATATATATATATAAAAAAGATACTTAAAATGAACAAGCATTATCATAAACATTGTTGTAACTTTCTTCACGCAATTACAAATTCATTACTTTACTACTCTATTTAGAATTGTCTACCAAAGAGCAAACGAACTGTAAAAATTTAGCGCAACAACCAAAAATACCCAATATTTTGAATATCATGTAGTAACTAATTTTAAGGTGGTCGGTTGTTTAATATCCAACATTTTATAGTACACCCGGGTGTACCATGAGTATGGTACACCCATGGGTATTTTTGTAATAAATTAGAACTTCAAGTGCTCATTTGACACCAAATTTACTCATATGGACATTTTGCTCATTTGCTCATTTTGCTCATTTTGTAATAAAAGTGTTTGCTGATTTTCTTAAATGAGTAGAAATATTTGTTCATTTGATCATTTTGCTCATTTGCTCGTTTTATCCTTGGTCTTTTCTACCGGGCTTTTTCCGGCCATGAATGAAAACAATTTAGGTGAGTTATGTCAAAAAAACTCCTCATTAAAGGATTCAGGTGCTGCTTCTCGAGTTGAAGCTGTTGCCCTTCCATTAACAGAATTAGCTTCTGCGAGCCTAAGCGCTCCTCCATTAGTTCCAAACCTTGACGGTAGGGCTCATTTGCTCATTCGCTCGTTTTGCTCATTTGGAGAAAATAGTCTTGGGTGTACCATGAGCATGGTACTCCCAAATGTATTATAAATATTCTCTACTAAGAGTGTAAGACCATATTCCATTATTTTTCTTTCCTTTCTCCTCTTCTATCTTGTCTCTTTCTCTCATGTTTAGAAAGAAAGGAAAATTGTAGGTTTAAAAATTGTCTTATTTTATCAAAGAGTGAAGAAGAAAGTAGAAGAAAAATGTTGATATACTTTTTGTGATTGGTATAGATTATTTGGCAAAAAAATGGGATACCCTCCATTAACAAGATTCTAAAGGAAACACTAGATGAGATAAATAGTGACATACCATTAAATCCTATGTATGAATGATGATAAGCATATTTAGACTAAGTAACCCTACCACATTCTACTTTTACAAAACAGAATCAAAGATTTTCAAAAGAACCAAAAAAAATGAAAATTGAGAAGTGGCAATTCGATAAATAGAAGCCATGAACATTGCCTTCTCATCTTAAAGATGAGTCAATCTCTATCAACAAATATAAAGAAGGAAAAGATAAAAGCACTAAGAATTTTGAAATGACTTAGAATTCTCTGCTTATCATCTACTTTTAGTAAAATGCAATATGTGAGATGGGGCACAACTGACATGGTGCGCTGACTCTAAACCGTGCGCTGACTCTAAACCATTAAAAGTCGGATTTAGTCACCCAAGAAAAATGACCTGCTCTTTGACACTAGTGTGAATGATTTACGGCAGATAGGAGGTTAGAGTAGTGGGCTAACTTTCCGACTTTTAAATGGGAGGTCAGGTGTCAAATTTCACCAAGCTCGTTGTAGGAAGGAATTCCCCTTATTCTCCCGGCTTAGGATAGATCTAGAGTTGATCATTTTGGCCTGGCCCGTGGGCTCGGCTTGAGTTTTGGGCAGAATTTTTTGGCCCGCGGTCAGGCCGGCCTGGCACGCTTTTTCACTTTGGATAGGCTTTAAGCAAGCCAGAAATGACTTTTTTGTAATCAACCCGGGAAACCCGCTCATTTTGGCTCGAAATAGCGGGCTTGGGCACAAAATGTTGGCCTGATCCAACCAATAGGCAAATTTTTTCACACACGATCCATCTCGAACCGGTCCGGCTCATAATCATCTCTTCTTCTTACCCGAAAAAGAGGGAATGATTTATGTATGGTAACAATAAATTATTGAATGAGAAGTTATGCAGTGTAAAGTATTGAATTAAAGTAGAGAATAATTTACTAAAGTTGATTAGAGTACAAATATCTAAATTAGTAGATCTTTTGAGAAGTTGACACCTATGCTAAAACATACTTATCCAAAACAATATCATAAGCTAAGGTGTTCCATACAATCTCCATCATGAAGAACTATTACACAATTTGGTTTATTGGGGGTTTCTAGTTTTCTTTTTTGAAAAAAGGTGGTAATAGATGATAGTTACATGTAATGTTGAAAGAAAAAGCTGTAAATTAATATTCATGGTGATGAAACTCATTCTCAAACATGAGTTTTATTCAAAATTTTGTTTTTAAAATGGTCATGGTGGTAATCATCTATTATTATTCTTCAAAAAAAAAAAAGTAATAATTTAGTACCTAAAAAAATTAAGATAATTGAGAGTGGAAAAAGGGCACCGTACTTTATCAAACAAATTGACATGAGCTTTCCTTTCAAGATCATATATAAATTCATGTAATATATCATCGTTTATAATTACCTAGCGAACATGTCGTAAATCTAATCAAATTTCATATATATATATATATCGTCAATAACATATGTTGTTCCTTAGCTCATATGCCAAATTTCTACATTTTAAGTTTTTAATATCCTTCTTTTACAATTAAGTTGCAACACTTTAACGTTAGAAAAAAAAAATTGCGACACATTTTTATTGTTACCGTATCATTGAGTTATGAAACCTATCTATCTACGTGCTAATCACATGGGCACATTTTACATTATTCTGTACACAACAACTCAACATTCATCGAACAAACATAAGATCTGATCGAAACTTATAAAACCGACACTTTCTAGTTAAGAGATTAAGGTAAAATAACATAACCATATTAAACCCCAAAAATATAAAGTTTCAGAAAGCAAATACTAGGATAAATGAATTCCTATTATGAGGTGAATCTGCAAGCTACGTGTTTTAACGTTAATCAAGCTATGTACCCCTCTTCATAGAGAAGCTTATTATGCCTTTAGGTAAACTAATAAGTGTGGGTGTTGAACTTGAAGACGATGTTGATAGGACGAGATATTAGGACAAAATTCCAACCAAAACTTCAAGTTGTTGGGGATTATAAGGGAGGGAAATAATTAGATTTGGAGAGGAATCAAAATTGTTGAGGATAATTATGGGGTTTTTTCATTTTTTTTCTTTGATGGGGTGGCTTTTTTAGTTGGTGGGTATAAAATATTACTTTTGCTATTTAATGTGCTTTTAAATGATTAAATATCAATTTTTGAATAAAGATAAGTACCACTTTCAAATCTATACAAATATATTAAAAGGCGTTCCTAAGCAAACAACGATGTCATGTGACGCCTTCGCTTAGAGTGTTTTATGCCATGTAATCCACATACACTAAAAAAAAAATATAATACGCATTACGTAAGATTCAATTCCATGACCACAAACATATATATTAATGTCTTAACCACTAAACTAAGTAATATTTGATGTCATTACTTCAAAGTATAATATTTATAAATGAATGATATAATTACATGGGGTATAACCAAACCTAAAAACTAGTTTTATAATTTAAATATAATGCTAAAACTATGTAGAGTTTTTGTTATCTTATCTTGGGGTGTTTAGTTGGTTCGGTTAACTCCCCCAAGATAAATTAGTGTGCTGGCCTAGCCCAGCACGATTTTGGCCCACTCGAGGCCCGATCGACCCGTTGTTCGCTACGTGGGCCGCGGGTCGAACGATTTTTCCTTTATTTTTTAGCCTAAAACTGTCAAAAATCCAAAAAAAACAACATAAAACACGGAATAGCCCGCAGGAGGCACGAACCCGGCCTGCGGGCCTGGGCCAGACCATGGACAAAATCCGAAAATTTCAGGCCCGACCCGACCCGTCATTTCCCCAAGCCCGGTCCATGCCTAGGTCTAGTTGCTATGATATTTCGCACAATTTTTTTGAATAGTTATTTAGGGTTTAACATTAGAAACAAATACTAGTATAATAATAGACTTGTCTAAAATT
Organism: Beta vulgaris subsp. vulgaris; assembly: GCF_026745355.1. NCBI lineage: Eukaryota > Viridiplantae > Streptophyta > Magnoliopsida > Caryophyllales > Amaranthaceae > Beta > Beta vulgaris. Next base: position 51,923,290 of record NC_079210.1, read on the forward strand.
AACAATAAATCGAAACATTGTAAAAATGGACATAAAACAATTAATTTCGAACAAAGGAAATGTATTCTCATATCTCTCTCGATTCTCACCTAGAGTTTCTTTCTCTCCGAGTGTATTAATCATACACCCAGGTGTATTATACACATGGTACACCCAAAGCTATAATTTTTGCTCATTAGTCATTTGTTCATATGAAACCTCCAAATCAGCATAGTGATAGCTCCACATGAACATATGAGAAAAAAATAACATTTGATGTACCATGATAAAGATTTTCTTTTTCTCCCCCTCCGTATTTATGTTCTTTTTGACTCTTTTCATTTTTCATTATTGCTCGAGAGTAATAGTTGCTCAAATTATACTCCTACTTTAAATCACAATCTTGAAATGAGTCATTCAACATGATTATGTCACAAATTTGTAAATTAATATTATTTTAAAAAATGTGTTTAATTTTTTAAGGTTACATATATCAATCCATTAAGGTTACATATAAATATTAAATACATTTTCTAAAATAGTATTAACTTAAAAATTTATGACATAATCATATGTAAGTGGATGTATTTATGCTTATTTATAGATTAATATTTCATTTTTAACTGTTGCATATATCATTTTCCTTTTACAACTTAAAGGTTACATATAAGCATTAAATATATTTTTTAAAATAATATTAGTTTTGGAGATTTATACCAAGTAGTATATGGCCGACTTATCAAAGATTTTCTTATAACTTGAGATCACTGGATTAAACCCTCATAATCATGTTTCTCCTAATCTAGATTAATATTTTCACAACTTCGTAGGTTTCAATCTCAAAGTGTCTTGCCTATGACAACGAGTGTCCAATAGGATATTTCTCTTTAAAGAAAACCGGAAAAAAACAATATGCAATAGAAGCGAGTGCACGAGCGTGTGCTCGCGCGCGTGTGTATATATATAGGGGGGGGGGGGGGCTTTATCATATCACATAGCAAGAAGATATATAAAGGATTTCATGTTGAAGACGGAATTTTTCTTGCTGTTATCAAGAAGATATATCCCCCCAAATGAAAAGAATGCACAATCACATCCAATTAGAGATAGTTAAACAAAATCCAAACAAAAATATTCACTTGTTGGGAAGCTGCCTAGAAAATTATACAAGTTCTTGGAAAGCTATTCATACCTAGAAACAGCAAGGCTCTACGCTTCTAAGTACTCACTTGCCAAGTGCTGCTCCCATTTGTAATCAATCAAAACAATAAGAGACGCCATGAAAAGCGCTTCAGTCCATCCTTCGTGAAATATGACTTGATAATCCTCGAAGTATTCACAAGTTGCCGCCACGACCTTCTTGCGATCAAACGCCACCGATCACAAGTTGAAATAACATTCCTCCCACCTAATGAGTTTATAAGATCAATCATACATCTGCACATGTAGAGCGTCAATTAACACCTAACTATCATGAGATATTTTTCATTTGTACTTCTCACTTGATGACATGACAGGATGTTCATCCTACAACCAGGTGAAGTTTTACACACTCTCACGTTCTCTACCATCTGCTTTGCGCATGATCATAAGGGTGATGGTAGAGAATGTGCAGGTGTAAAATCACACCCGAGTTTAGAAAGAAAATTGTAATGACATGATGTTAAGAGTCGATGGACAAATACACAAACAAACCAGAACAATTGCCCAAGAGTTGCACGGCCTCAACTTCACACTTCACATAATATGCACTCTCAAACATGAACAATGTAGCACGTAGATATCAAACCTATATCCCGAAGAAGAAAGAGGAAATAAAGTTCATACAAAAATACTGCAACCAAACCTCTAACTTATAATAGGTCACTGCCATCTTGCCCCCAAAAAAGCTGCAGAGGTGATATGTTACCAAGTGGCTAGTGTACCTATAACTAAGGCAACACTCTCAAGTCTCAAGGCCAAAATTGACTGAGGTCTGAGCCTATTTTTCGAAGTGGAACTGAGCCTGAAATAAGCGTAATCATTTACTTTTCCCTATCTAGCAGTTCGGTTTCCATGGGCAACAAAAAGTCCCCTATATATCAATGCAACAACATCAACAAACATCCTGGCCACAGAAACATAAAGTTATTGCATATGGCCCAAAGAATCAGAATTACTTGTTTACCATCCTCTCTTTCTTCTTCACTATAATATCTCCGCCCTCTTTGTTCCCAGACTCTCAAAATTCTTTTGATAATTGGCAGAGTTCCGTTTCCATTCAGAATTTAGGTATCTTTGACAGAATGTGATACAGACAAAAATAGTCTTTGCTTCACAAACTTTACGCTACTTCTTTACTTAGTGTTACCTTTAGGCAGATGTGGAGCCCGGTTCAGAAATTTTTCCATTGGCTTAATATTTTCTTGGGCTTTCGTTGCCCTAAATTTGAAGGACATGTTCCCCATTTGTCTCCTGGGAAACTTCATGCAGCTTTATTAAAGGTCAGATTGTTCTAAGCCTGGGTTGGCATCCACGTTGACTATTGATGGCCGAATTTCAAAAGCCTATCATCTTCACAGTAAATGGTTGTTGTTCACCCTGTTAACCCTCCACTGGCACAACAGAGGCTGGCATGTTAGCATATTCCATATTTCCATCCATTAGGACTAATATATGTATCTGGAATTCCAAGAATGAAGTGGACATACTACCTCAAGCAAAGATTATTTAGTTCCAGCAGAACCCTACTTCCCAGTTCCCATAATCCAATTCAATCCCATCAAGGCAAAACAACAAGAAGATTTAAATTTAACCACCAAAAAACTCCCAACAGAAGAAAGATTTGACTATCGCCAGAAGAATGTAACTGAGCACACCCAGACGTACTACTTTATTCAATATCTGCCTAATCAGATTGATCAAACCTAATCCTACTTGAAATCTAGAATGGAGATGTGAAGCCAATGATGATCCAAGATGGCCAAATGAGAGTATCAATACAAGGTCATCCAAGATAATGTCAAGACCAGAATTACTAGCACCACGTGCCCATATGTACTAGAACATCTAAGACCAAAACATGACTAACCATCGGAAACCCCGACTAATTAGAAAGGAGATTCTATCACTAACAGTCTGCAGCTAACATCTCTAGTATTCACAGTAAATCAGTCTTAGCCCAACAAAAATCCAAGTGCGGTCAGAAAACCCCTGATCGACCTTAAGCTATCAAAAGATCAGGGAGAAACAAGAAAATCAATAAACAACAGGACTTTATAAGCAAAACCAGATCTAAGGTTCTCCTTCAAACCCAGACTGCTCATCTCAAATCTAGTGGGACATGATCTTCCCTAGATTCAAAATCACTCCCTTGTTCTCTAACTGTAAGTGCAAATCATAAGCGAAAAGAAAACTAAAGAGAAGCTTTTAGACTAGGAGTCTAGGACCACAATACAAGATCTCCCATCATGATGTCTGTGGATGTAAAGATAAGATCATCATTAGTGACAAGCAAAAAGGAAGGGCTCATATCACAAGCTCATTCTGGTTAGCATAAGGGTAACATATCTGATATCTCAGGGTAGACAAGAATGCCAAAATCATCAAGCTACTTAGCCTATTTGCTATCAACTCGTTAGGTGCAGGTATTCAACAAAAAATGAACTCTCCACACCAAAGCGACGATAAATCCAAGGAAACCCCGTTCAGAGTTCAGACCATGCAAATCAAGGATAAACAGCAAAAGAACACAGCATTAAGTTTCTTCTTCCTGGGTGGGAAAGACAACATTGTAATATTGATATTCCATTACTAGTCACTAATAAAAAGGAAAGTGAGAAGATAAAGTAGACAGCTGAAATATGTAATCTCACATGCCAATTATTGGCATATTCTAATTAGAAGAACAAAAGAACTAGAAGATCAAGAATCAAAAACACCTATTGGAGCAGCCATATAACTGCACCGATTATAACAAGCAATATGGGGATTTAAAAAGGATAGGTGGTAACTAAAAAGAAAATTAAAACAATAACAATAAAATATAAATGCAAAGTATCTTGATGAGATCATATGTATTACAAAAGTCATCAGCTTACTTGGACGAAAGCGGGCAATAGGAATTTCCCGAAGTTCACGTTTTATGCATAAATATTCACCAAGCAATGCCATAGTAGCAAGTCCAGCTATATTAACAAGCCACCATGTGAACGTCGAAGGCCATCCACCGTATACCACACAAATGAAGAGATGGATGATGTACAGAGTTGCAGAGAAATCTAAACACTTTTTTGCCCTCTCAACCAGATAAAGCAAGTAACCAGCTCTGGTCAAACATAAAATTTCACATATTAGATCATTAAAGCATTTACGAAGACATGACTCTTCTAGCTTTTTGTAACTCACCATTTCCTAACCAATACTCAACGAAGTCAAATCAAACTCTTTATCAAATTACGATGCATTCACTTCGGTAATATTGTAAAAAAATTCCAACAGAGATTTCTGAACCCAGCATACAAATTATTCTGCTCTCCTCCATACAGCATACACCACATCATTATCAATCAATGCAACACCTTAGATGTGCCTAACTCAACAAAAGTCCTTCATAAATTATCCCTAAACTTAGAATTAGGACAAAATATTGTGAAAAAACTTCAACAAAGTCTAACATAAACTTTCAAAGCCAAATTACAAATCATCTCCTCCAAACATCATACAACACTTCATTATCAACTAATGCAACACATAAAAAATGCTTGCCTCCACAAAAGTGCTTTCAGTCCATGAAGTAGTCCTAAAAGAAAACAACAAAACCTGGAAATCACCTTAGCATGGTTCTTATGCAACACATTATTAAGCCCAAACATTATCTCTCTTGAGTGGAGCAATCATTCAAAGGAACCAGCCTATCTCCTAGCATCATGTATCTTCAATAGTAATCCTAATTGAGACATTCTAAGAAAGCAAACAATAGAGGAGTCCAAGCTCAAAATTCATGTTAGCAATAGCCTACAACCTCCTCCTCCCAAAAATTTGTGTCATCCACTACTTTGTCTTGGTAACCACCCAAAATTAATTCAAAATGATAAACAAGTCGTCTCATCTCAAAATTTGGCTACTAAATGACGTAATTTAGTTCACCTTATTGGACCTGAACTTATCTAAATTGAACTTATTGGACATGAACTGGACTTATTAGACTTGATTGGACCTGATTCAACTTATTGGACATGATTGAAACTTATTGACCTGATTGGAACTTATTAGACCGTATTGGACCTGATTGAAACTTATTAGACCTGATTAACTTTTAGCAATTGGAACTTATTGGACCTTATTAGACCTGATTGGAACTTATTGCACCTGATTGGAACTTATTGGAACTTATTAGACCTGATTGGAAGTTATTGCCTTGATTGGACCTGATTGAAACTTATCTGAACTTATTAGACCTGATTGAAACTTATCTGAATTTATTGGACCTGATTGAAACTTATCTGAACTTATTGGACCTGAAACTTAATTTATTAAGGTGAAGAGAACGCACCCTTAGTGATTGTTTCACTGGGATACTGATGTATCTTCATCCTCCCTTAATTCATGAACAATATATATCCTTTCGTTAACTTTTGGGAACTAAAATTAAATAGCTTTTCCTTACTTTATACATTTAGTTTTCGGTTGCAATCTAGGAAAACTTCTAACTAGTGCTTAAGAACTATGCTCTCCTTCAAGAGCTTATCTAGTACTGGTACATGCCCTCCACTGAAACTCAACATTTCTAACAATCTCCTAACTATCAAAAGAGCCTTCCCTCTATCACATTAGACTTTACAGACTTCAACATCCTCATAATAGTGAACCCATCGAACCCCTACACATATGATTTCAATTGAGTGTTGACAAAAGGATGTGGAATCTATATATTCACAAAGCTACATTCCGGTAAGCAATGACCCTTGGCAGTAGGGAGACTTCAACATCCTCATAATAGTGGACCCATCGAACCCCTACACATATGATTTCAATTAAGTGTTGACATAAGGATGTGGAATCTATATATTCACAAAGCTACATTCCGGTAAGCAATGACCCTTGGCAGTAGGGAGACTTCAACATCCTCATAATAGTGAACCCATCGAACCCCTACACATATGATTTCAATTAAGTGTTGACATAAGGATGTGGAATCTATATATTCACAAAGCTACATTCAGGTAAGCAATGACCCTCGGCAGTAGGGACACTGCAATCGAACTTCCTCCAACTTTTGAACAAAACAATCCAACTTTGGGAACACATTATCGTCGCTTTCTACCAACACACACAACTACTCATTAAACAGAAACACATCAAACGCCATAACCAAGCACCCAACCCTCTACAATCATTTCTTATGATCTGTACTGCAACTTTGTTTTATTTTAGGAAAAAGTTAATTATTCAATTAGTTTATCACAACCTTCTCTGATGACTAATAATCCAAGCAACAAAAGTCTTTCCTCAAATCACATAACTCTAACAACAACCTAATACATAAAACAAGAGGTCTCATAAAACATTAAGAAATTATGACAGCATACCTACTTCACAAAACATTATAGAATTATGACAGCATCGATAATAAGGAAAGATTAACAAAATCCTAGCACATCAAATGATCGAATAAACGATGGCAATGACACACCACCTATTTACTCTACCTACCTCACTTATCACAAAACCTTCCTCAACCAATTCCCTATCACTACCTAACTAATCACAACTCGCCAACATGAACCATCATTAAGCACCTAATCAAAGCGATCAATATTCATCCTGAATCCCTCTTTATTCCGGCGTAACATTACGAAATCAATTCAACTCAATCAACAACATAAAGCATCATAAAGAAGCTACCTCCTTACCCTTAAATTAGATCATACTCAATCTAACAACAAAACCTACCAAACTAAAAACTACAAAAAAAACTAACCGAAACAATTAAAGGACATATTCAAAGAAAAAAGAAGCTTACCCAGCAAGGGAAGTGAGGAGAAATGAAGCAATGACACAAGAACCAGTGACAGTAGAGGCGGTTACAGCGGCGAAATCAAAGAAATAAAAGAGACTCATTCTGGAAACCCTAGTTCCGACTAAAAGGGCAAAAATTAATCCAAGTGTTACGTAATATAAACATTGCAAACAAACAATTTGAGCGACGATTAGACATGGGTCCCACACTACTGCTCCATAGAACATGACTATTTTCTCTCTCTCCTATTATTTTCGATGAAATTCGCCGGAATTTTGATTCCGACGGGTTGAACAAGGTTGTAAATTAATTAGGGTTATGTGAACCCATGAATTTGATTTGGGGTTTTTTTTTGTTTGATGAAAAATGATTATGATGAATTTGATGTGAAGAAATAGAAAGATTTTGGGTAAGAAAAGAATGATTTGATGATGTTTTCGAGTGATCTGGAATTTGATAATTTAGGTGAAATTTGAGGATTTTTTTTTTTTTTGAGAGTTTTTTTTGGAGTAAAAAAAAAAAAATGAGTAAGAAACACACAGAAAAATAACGGCAATAACCAGTTGGAATGGTTATTATTTTATTAAGAGACCGCATAGCGCAGTGGATTAGCGCGTTTGACTTCGGATCAAAAGGTCGTGGGTTCGACTCCCACTGTGGTCGACTTTTTTGTTTTCAAAAATTAAAAGTAAAAAACGATAACAAACCAATCTGTAATTTTAGAAAAGATTTTCAATTTTTTTTTTTTAAAGACAAATTTCATTAATTGAAGGCCAAACGGCATTACAATAGGTATTTTAGAAAAGATTTTCAAATGTTTTTTTTTTGGAAGAGAAATTTCATTAATTGAAGGTCAAACGGCATCTACAATAGGTATTAAAGTAAAACAAGATACAATTAAACAAGACTAAATCAAATTCGTCTTCGAAGAAACTACATTGAAGTCGACCACAGTGGGTTCGACTCCCACTGTGGTCGACTTTTTTGTTTTCAAAAATTAAAAGTAAAAAACGATAACAAACCAATCTGTAATTTTAGAAAAGATTTTCAATTTTTTTTTTTTAAAGACAAATTTCATTAATTGAAGGCCAAACGGCATTACAATAGGTATTTTAGAAAAGATTTTCAAATGTTTTTTTTTGGAAGAGAAATTTCATTAATTGAAGGCAAAACGGCATCTACAATAGGTATTAAAGTAAAACAAGATACAATTAAACAAGACTAAATCAAATTCGTCTTCGAAGAAACTACATTGAAGTCGACCACAGTGGGTTCGACTCCCACTGTGGTCGACTTTTTTGTTTTCAAAAATTAAAAGTAAAAAACGATAACAAACCAATCTGTAATTTTAGAAAAGATTTTCAATTTTTTTTTTAAAGAGAAATTTCATTAATTGAAGGCCAAACGACATCTACAATAGGTATTTTAGAAAAGATTTTCAAATTTTTTTTTTTTTGGAAGAGAAATTTCATTAATTGAAGGCCAAACGGCATCTACAATAGGTATTAAAGTAAAACAAGATACAATTAAACAAGACTAAATCAAATTCGTCTTCGAAGAAACTACATTGAACCAGATCGAACAATACAGCACAACCCTAGATTTTCAAATATTTTTTTTTTGAAAGAGAAATTTCATTAATTGACGGCCAAACGACATCTTCAATAGGTATTAAAGTAAAACAAGATTAAATCAAATTCGTCTTCGAAGAAACTACAATGAACCAGATCGAACAATACAACACAACCCTCTTGTATTTGCTGAATCAAGCAACTATTGATGAGGAAGTCTATCATTCTGATATAGTTTGGGAAAAACATTCTTGATCGAATCAGGTTGACCGCATTCGAGATTCCAATACCTTCATGTTGAGTCTCGAATTTCAACCAATGAGAATAATTTCTCATACCTGAAAACAAAAGAACCATACTCACAACTCCCATAAGGGAGAAGGAGATTTCCAAAACAGAAACTAAAAACCCCATAACAGGGTTTGAGAAAATCTCATAAAGAGAGACTAATTTATTGAACAAAACAAGAAAATGAATTAAAAACTGGAAATAAAAGGGTAAAAGGGGCTTACCATGGATGAAAACATTCATGACATCCCCTAATTGATAAAGAAGGGGTAGAGGAGGCTAGGGTTTGAGAGAGAGAAAAAGAGAGAGGAGGCTAGGGTTTTTTTGTTGTTAGCACGTTGCAATAGAAAAGATTTTCAAATAGAAGTAAAGGTTGGAAAGTTTTTTTTTGGGTGTAGAGATTCTACATTTCCATAACAATTTGACATCAATAGCATTCAATTGACCATAAAGAAAAATTGTATTTTTATGTGCGCGTCTTTTAATATAATTTTTTGAATTTAAATATCTTTCATTATCTATTAGTTAAATTATAACGATTGAATATTCATGATGTATTAATTGAGACGAATCAAACAAAACCTTACATAATTATATTTTTTCTTATAAATTGAAAAAATTCGAAAAAATTCCCTATAAATATGAATAGTGCCAAAATTTCAGGTGAGAAAGATTAAAAAAAAAAAAACAGAAAAAAATATTTTTTCTCCTAACAAACAAATAAAACAAAAGCACTTGACATTATCCGTGGTAATTGTCATAAATTCATGATTCATGAATGGTCCTTCCACCGATCAATATAATGTAGTATAGTCTTAGTCATGAAACCTATTAGCCTTGTTAGTTGTTGTAAAGCTAACTCCAGTTACTCCACCAAATGCATATATCATCATACAACAAATTTGTTTGTGTAACTTGTACTCCTCTCTTCTTAGATGCTTTTCACTAGTTGTAGCACAGAATCAAGAAGAATATAAAAGTTAGTAAAACTTAAGTCTCTTTTTAATGTTGGATAAGTGGTGGAAATTTGTATAAAGAGTATCACTTTGGATAATAATTTTAGATTAGTAACTAAACTAATTCATTATTTGCTAATGAAATACATAACATAATTACGAAACTTAACAACTTGACTTTAAGCTGAAAATGATATATACTTTATCTATTTCTTTATAGGTCTTATCAAGCACAACAGACAATTTTTTTCAACATCATAAAGAGGAGTGATACGGTTATTAAGTGTTAATCCCTCCGTCTTCTTTTGTTGTTCCTACTTGGAATTTTTCTGTGAGAAGAAATTGGTTAAAATAAGAAGAGCTTTCGACCGTGCATCACATCGATCTACAGCTAGCGTAGAACGATAGAATCATCTGAAGATTAGACGTCCGAGAAAAAAGGAGAGCTTCAAGCAGAGGACTAGAGGGTATTTAACTCAACTTTCAGCATCAGGATACACAAGAGAACATGGGAAGAATGTCTATTGATCTTGACAAAAAGGATTTACATACATCCGTATCCAATAACTCAGCTTTACATGGCAATGGCATTAACAATATTACAGAAGCCGTAGAAAGTACAGGCTCAAGTTACGAAAGAATCAATTATAAGTACTCACCTAGGTGAATAAGTTACCCGAGAGTTCCTCCTCGGGTACTTGTTCTTTTCTTCCGCGTTGTCTTCTTTGCAGGTGCTGCAGTTGTATTAAGAACAGGCTCAGCTTCTCTCTCAGGTTCGTTGTCAGAAACCTCCTGAGGTTTAGTTTCTTCCTCAGATTCACTGTTAACAACAGGCTTCTTTTCTTTCATAGGTTCACTGTTAACTTCAGTTTTTAAGGAGTTTACTTGAGCCCTCAAGCGTAAGATTTCACCTTTTGCAGAAGCTAAATCCTCCTCCATTTGTCTGACTATTTTCTGCAAGTTCTCCCTTTCGGTACCCAGCCTCATTATAACACTCTGGGCATCTTCGAGGTTTTCGCTGGCAGTTTGGGCAATTTTCTTTTCATTTTCAAGAGAACTATTGAGAAATTCTTTCTCCTCCTCGAGTGTAGAAATTTGGGAGTTAGACACCTCAATATCTTTAGCAAGCATCAATGCTTGTCGATTCATCTCATCAAGGGATCTAGCAGTTTCGTTGAGATTGGTCTCAAGAGATGTTCTTGCCTCCTTGTCCTTCCCAATTTGTTTTTCCAAGGTTTGTACTTCATTAGTTAAGGAAGCAACCATCTTCTTTTCTTCTTTCAAATCATTAGTAGCACTTTCAGCCTTATTATATGCTTCAACCAATTCCTTCTGTAGGCTGTCACAATTTGTTGATGTAGCTGTCAAATCCTTGGACACAATTTCGAGCTCCTTTTTAGTTCTATTCAAAGCTTCCTTCACCAGACTTAACTCCCCAGCTAGCGTTTCTGAATGTAACGTTGCCTCATTTAAGCTTTTCTGAAATGAATCTCTTGCTTTTGAAAACTCTGCCTGAACTTTCGAGAGTTCAGCCTCAAGCTCTGAAGACAAATTTCTGGACTCTTTTAATTGCTTATTTAGATCAGATGCTTCCTCTTTGGATAACTCAAGAGCGTCTTTTGTCAGTTCGACCTCCTGTTTCAAACTTCGCACACTATTGACCTCTTCATCGAGCATTTTTTGGAACTTGTCCCTATCTTGGGTGAGATCAGATATCTCATCCTGCTTAGCACTAACTTCGCTCACAGCCTGCTCGTACTTTTCTTTCAATTCGCGTAGTTCATTCTCTCTTTCCTCCAGAATTTTTCTATCACTGGCTTCCTTTTTCTCAGATAATGATCTGAAACCATCATACTCATGCTCTAGCGTGCTAAGCTTCAATTTAAAATTGTCTCGCTCAACTGTCAAAGAATCAAAAGTAACATTTAAATCTTCCAACATTGAATTTTTCTGCTCTAGATCACTTCGAAGCTTCGAGAGCTCTCCATTCAGATTCACAATCTCTAATTCAAGAGCATCCACTTCATCCCGAGATTGCTCATAGGAAGAGTTCAACCGTGTTAGATCAGAATCCTTCTGTGCGAGGGAAGAGCTAAGATTTTGTATAGTTTCCTCTTTCTCTTTTACTTCTGAACTCAACAGGTTTGTTCTTTCTTGTAAAACTGCAATTGAGCTATCCTTCTCCTTCACTTTCTCTTCCAATGAATTTTTTTCTTTCCCAGCCTTTTCAAGTTTCATATCAAGATCTTCAATGTTGATTTGAAGTTGTTCGATTTTCTGTTTTTCAGCTTGTAGCTCTCGTCCAAGGCCAGTTATTGTGTTGTTGGCTGATTCTAAGCGATTCACCAAAGACAACTGTTCTTCCTTTCCTTTGTTGAGTAGCTTTTTCTGTTCTTCCTGTTGGTATGATAGTTTTGACTCAAAATTTTTCTCCAAGGAAACAATCGCAGCATCTTTTTGCTTCAGTTGGTAGTTGAGCTGCAATTTGAAGACAACTGTGAGAAAGTGAAACTAACTTACCAAGAGATGCAACATTGCATCAGCGAAATATTTACCCAAAAGATAATTTCAGTACCAAATATTTGTCAGCTTTATGTATGACATGAATTTGAAAGAAGACATCAGGAAATTGTATGAGAAAGTCTAAACGTAAACACGAGGACAACTATATGGGGAAAATCGAAAAAGTAACTATGACGTACAAAGAAAGGATGTCTTACTGAGTAAATATACAAATGCAAGTAGACAATTGATTGAGAGAGAGAGAGAAGAAATATTAACCTAAAAGAACTGAAGGTACCCTTTCTGATATCTAAACTCAGTAAGAAGACATGGCATAGAAGATGGCTTACAGATTCTATCATCTCTTCTGATGTTGCCTTGTCCTTTTGGGCCAAAGAATAGAGAGCAGCAAGCACACCTGAGCTGAGAAGTCCTATTGCATTCAATAGAGATAGAAAGGAATTTGGTGGAGGGCGCGTTTGCTGCCAAAAAAAATTAATTAATTTTAGCAAACATCTAATTGCACCAAGACAGACAGATAGCTCACTGATTGCAGTATCTCATCACAAAGCAAAAGATGGATAAGCAAACCTCGTCGTTTTGTTTTTCTTCTCCCCTTCCTTCTTCATTTTCTGCAATGATAGATGAAGTTATAGAAGCACATAACAAACAGAAGTCAAAGGAAACTGGGGTTAGCACTCAGGGTTACATAATGAGAAACCACGATAAGAATCTGCACAAACAACTTTTCCCCAAGAGTCTGTTCGTCTGTTGCATATGAAAGAACTACTAGGTGGTATTAGGAACCTTGATGAGCAATATGGAGTGTCCAAGATAATTTAGACCCAGAGCCCTCCAAGATGTTTCCAGAAACTTGGAGTCCTGATGACACTCTCATTCATAGATTGTAAAAAAGGAAGAATCTAGAAGCAACTAGCATTTAGCAAACAGCATCAGACATTAGAATACATCAAGCTTTCAAATGCACAATGAGAAATAAAACAAGGGAAGCCCTAAGCGCTAGATGATCTATATAAAATTTTATTTTGACAGATGTGCTCGGATGATGCTATAGAACATGACAGCATAACTGTACTAACATAAGAGGGAAGATGCTCTAAGAAGACAAGAGCAGAGTTTATGGCAGAACAAAATTGACATGTCATACAGCTGACTCAAGTAAATATGAGTTCAGGATCTGCAAGCATATTGAGATCACCCTTCTTCTGAAACTTTTATGTGGTTTGTCACTCATGAAGCCACCATTAGAACGAAATTAAACTCTTCTGCAAAGCTCTGTTATTCGCATTGTACCAACGCCAGTTTGGAAACCAAACAGACCCCAAGTGGACATGATAATCCAATAGCATAAAAAAACCTTCACCATAGAAGACATTGTCTTTTGTCTTCTGCCTCCCATGGCTTTAAATAACTTCTAAAGAGAAAGGAATATTTTGTTCCTCCAACTACTTGACGACCTCATCCTAATTTTATTTAAAAAGAACAAGGGACAGAACAGCAAGATTAGGACGCAAATGAACAGCTCAAAGTAGCCTCGAACGTGCAAACGAATAGGAAATAGCTGCAATATTGGGAAAATAGACCATAACTAACCTAATTACATTAAATCATCGATCCAATTCTGTACTTAATGATCACTGTTCCTTCAAGAGAGACTGGAAAAGGTAGACAGCTTTACTAAGTTCCTATAATATACTTCATCCGTGTTTTTTTCACTTGCAACATTTCCCATTTTTAGGAATTTGCATATTACTTGCAATGTTGACATTTTTGGTCATATGTTCTCTCCGCTCTCTTGTAGCACATGGGGTCCTTGTTTTTATCTCTATCTCTCTCCTCTCCTTAATTCTTGTGTCATGTTTCAATGTTGCAAGTAAAAAAAACGGGGGAAATATAAGCCGACGAGAGATAATTCATTCAATCCCAGAATCCATTTAGTCATCTTCTTTTATGGTAAGTTACAGTACCCATAGAATGCGAACGAATCATCATGAGTATGACTCTTAACTTCCATAGTTCCATACATGAAAGCAAAAGTTTTCCCCTTCACCTTTGGCAGCTTTACTTTCTACCTGCTATAGCATTTACTTGAATTTAACAGAATCTCATATCCATAATGCTTTCCGTATTTTCTTACCCTTTCTCCTCCTTACCTCATCTCCTCCATCGACAGCAAGTACATATCGTGTTCTCTAACCGTTGATAAAGAACAATAAGGAGAGGGGACAGGGATACAGATAACGTGAAAAAACATGTCCGCCTCAGTAACTCAAACGCCTCATTTCCACCTCAAAAAGAATTCCTGTCCGTTCATAACAACATTTGTATATGGCACGTCATTTGAAAACTTTAGATTCAGCCAATTAACAAAATTATATCCAGCAACAGACTGATTGGCTAAGTCACTGCCTTCTGTTCTTCGGTTTTCCCGACAGTCAAATTGGCAACTTGCATATATAACCATTCGCCACCACCAAAACCTCTCTCAATGTATTCTGAAGTCTGAACACCATCATTAAAGGGGACTATAACTACATTTGAAAGTTTGTCCTGTATGTTGATCCTTCATAAGCATCACATTTCTGTCAATAGATCACCTACCCAATCATTGACCAACCCCCCCTTAGGATTTCCAATAGCATAGAAAAGTCAAGGAGCTAACAATTAATATCCAAGATTTATGAACTCTGAAAATCCCACCCCACAAATCCCCAATCTCCTACAAAATTCTAGGCCCAATCATGTTATCACACTGAACTCTTGTGCCTCAAAACATTACCGAAAAGTGAAAACAACCCCAACTTATCATACAAACAGTAAGAAATGAAACAGCAGCTAAGCAAATATATATACTTTAAGAGGGTCTAAATACAACAACAAAATGTCAAATTTAAAGCTTGAAGTCTCTAGAAAATAAAGTACTGAGGAACCATTTCATTCAAAAACCCAGAAAAATTACAGCATTTTCAGGGAAAACAATCAACACCCAACTCATCAAATTGAAAAACAATCAACACCCACCACATCAAATTGGAAAACAATCAACACCCAACTCATCAAATTGGAAAACAATCAACACCCAACTTATCAAATTGGAAAACAATCAACACCCGACTCATCAAATTGGAAAATAATCAACATCCAACTCATTAAATCTACATTATTTTCTATATCAAATAAAAAAACAACAACCTACAAATACAAAGAGAGTAAAAAAAAATTACCAGCGGCAAGAACTTCGGTTTTCCAAGGCAAAAGGGGGAAAACTGAAATGCCCAGAATCATAAAAGCTCTCCTATTGCAAGAATCAACCTCTTGTGGGGTCACTTGATGATGCAAGGAAGCCATTGGAGCTCTGCAAATTCTGCTGTTTTTTCTTTTAAGTTCTGCATTTCTATGGTAGAAGAAAAGTGGAGGAGAAGAGAGGGGAAGAGAAGAAGAGGAAGAAGGAGGAGGAGAGAGAAAATGATGGAGGGGAGAGTGCAGAAAGTAAGAACTCCCCATCGTTGAGGAGGACTGAGGAGTTGAAGAGTGTAAAAATGGCGGAAGTTGGATATTGTTGGTAAGTCAGATTTTCTTAGATAAAAGAAGAGCTCAGAGTTTGACACCTTGGTTGATTCTTTCTATCTCTAAATTTCATTCTTTTCTTGCTGTGTTAATAGTTTGTAGGTTTGTACAGATTTGTCTGATTACCACTGAGGTACAATCACCAAGGATGTATTGGCCCAATGGTTAACATGTTGTGAACGTTAGATCATAGATTTGAATTCCGCTCATATGGATCAAAAAAAAAACTGAGGTACAATCGCTATGCCAGAATTTGGGGGAAATTAATGAATTATGATTTCTAATTTCTCCTCTCTTTGTTAGTTGCAATAACTGGATTTTTACACGATTCATAAATAATCCTATCACAATATTTATGTACGATGTACATTGAAAAGCGTGAAAATTCAGATATAGGCATGTAGCAATTGATGAAAAAACAAAGGAAGAAAATTTCAAAAATCCTAGTAACCCTACTATCTCCTCTTAATATAAGTGCTCATACTTAAAAGGATAATTAATTAAAGATGGTGGGAGTATTTCATACCATTTAGAAGACTTTATATTGCCATAACAATATTTATACTTATAATAATACCTTAGAAACGTTGGAATTCAATTTAAACTCAAATGGATAGCGGTTAAGTTTTTTCTTTCCGTCAGTCACACATATTTTATATTATACAACCGAGTTTACCTACTCTTAATTATTCCGAGGCTAAATTACGCTCATTCTAAGTCCTACCATTATTTATATCCCTATTTAGAGCTCTCCTATAAGCAAATTCACAAAAATATCAATTCCCTCTTTTACAAACTCTGCTTGAACTAAATTGAATTGATAAACTATATGAAATTGAACCGGATAAAAATAAAAAATAAAAAACAATCTAAACAAATACTGCTTTACACCCTAGTTTTTTTAGACTTATTTTCATTTCCGTTCAGTTTCTTTCTACAATTCTGTTTCTTTAGTTCAATTTATCTCAATTCAGTTCAATTTCTTTAGACTTATTTTCATTTCTGTTATTTTCTCTCCTCGGTTCAATTTATCTTAATTCAGTTCAATTTCTTTAGACTTATTTTTATTTCAATTCAATTTCTCTCTACAGTTCTATTTCTCTCGATTCAGTTCAATTTATCTCAATTTACTTCAATTTCTCTCAATCCAAAATAACTAACCTTAATCTCTTATAATCATCTCTCTGTTCAAAGTAGGAAGTGGAGCCCACGTATGATTGCATGGCATGGACGGTTAGGATTTATGAGCTGAAGCACAAATGAGATGATGAATGATGATTAAATTATCAGGAGAAGGATAACGCACTCAGCTCACTTTAGCAGGGGAACACATTCACATTCCCTTCCTTCCAAAAATCTTCACTTTTTGTGCTCCACTCTCTCTCTCTCTCTCTCCCTCATCATTTCTAACCTTTCAATTCTTCCGTCTTCTACTCATCTGAAACTCTTTAATTGCAAATTCCATCAAAATCTTCAATTGGGGTTTCCAGAAGTCCTGATTTTGGGCGTTAATCAGGTGAGATTCTTTGGATTTCTTGCCTTTTTTAATCAATGTGATGTAGAATTTTTGTGGGTATCTAGTATTTTTTTGAGAAATTTAAGGTTTTTGTTGTTTATTTTAGATTTCTTTTATACATTAATGATGGGTTTTGGATTGCATGAACTATTCACTGGTAATTTTGAGCAGATTTCATTACTTTAATGAGAAATTTTCTTTCTTGGAAAATATTGTTGTTGTGCGATTATGGAAATTTGGTGCAAAATTAAAAGTTAGTTGCAATATGAGCTGTTGTGAGTTGTGAATTTTGGGTGTTTTTGGGGTTGGAATTGCAATTCCATTAAGATGCTATCAGTGATACATTTATGATGTTTGGGATATTTCCAAGTTTTTAACTTGAGAATTCTTGTAAGTTTTGCTGCATTAATTGAGAATGGATGATAAGGAGAATGATACAAGATATCCTCGAAATTCGTCGTATCAACAAGATTATGATTCAAGGTACCCTAGGGAAAGTAATCAATTTACTGGTGGAACGGAGGAAGATTTAGATGATGAAACGGGGGAGGAAGAAGTCGAAACGAATGGAGTTATAATGATAGGCAAAGATACCTTTGATGATGATGAGGAAGAGGATGATGAGGTTACTGATGATGATGAGGAAGAGGAGGATGATGGTGACCAAGGTGATGGTGAACAATTTAATGAAAAGGAGGATATTGGCAATGGAAGGCCTCAAAAGAAGCGAAAGTTAAGAACCCTAATATCGAATTATGAGTTTGCTCCGCGTGTACCCAACCCACATGTTCAGAAAGCTAAGGTAACTCAGCCATTATCGTGTGGGACGCTGTGTGTGGGAGATTGGACTGAGAGAGAGACATCTGCGTTATTAGATGCATGGGGAGAGCGGTTTCTTAGACTAGGAAGGAAGAATCTTCGTGCCGAGGAATGGCAAGAGGTTGCAGAGAAGGTATCACATCAGACTAAAATTGAAAGAACTGATGCTCAGTGTCGAAATCGATTGGCTACGTTGAAGAAGAAGTATAAGAAAGAAAATATGAGATTGGCAGCCCGTAGAAGTGGCAGTAGCAGTAGCAAGTGGGTTTTCTACAGAAAGATGGATACGTTGCTTTCTTCTCCTTCACAGCAGCATACTGGTCTTTCATGTGGAATCGACTCAGGGGAGTATGTTTTTATGAACCCTAACACTTACTTGAACCGTGCAAATGGATTGGATGAGATGAGAGATAGTCCGGAGAATTCAGAGTCGCGGAGAAATGAGAAGGATGATTCAGATGGACTTCCTCCAACCAAGGGAAAGAGGAAAAGAGGAAGAAGAGTTGACGATTCTTTCCAATTGCTTGCAAATTCTATGCAGAAATTCAGTGATATGTATGTGAAGATTGAAAGTAAGAAGAGAGAGCAGATGGTAGAGCTGGAAAACATGAGGATGGAATTCCATAAGCAAATAGAAACAGAAAGGAGACAGATTTTGGAGAGAGCTCAGGCTGAGATTGTGAAAATAAGGCAAGGTGATGATGATGAAAATGATCTCTCTGCTGAAAATCTGAGCGGATAAATTGACACTATTAAGATCATAAGATGTAAGAATTAGTTAGTATTCAGCTGTAACTAGTAAATAATGTAGTTCATTGATTGCCTGTTAAATGTTGTACCATATTCTGTAACTACTTTGCCAATTCCATCTTTAGATTAGGAAGATGTAATCAAGATTAATATGATAACACGGTCTCTCGCTCGACCGTCTGTGTGTTGTATCGTGGCTTCTGTGGTGAATGTAACAGATTCGAGCATTCAGCTTATCAAAAGTTTGTACAATTGGCATTATTTTGATTCATAGATTAACGAAGTTGTTGCGCTTGTTTTCAGTAGTTTCCACTTAGCTGCAGAGAGCTTTTTTACCAGTATAGTTGCGAGATCAGGGTTTTCTGACTTCAGTAGTTATACCTTTTTTTTTGGGGAGGGGGGGGGGGGTTCTCCACTGGGAACCCTTGCTAAGAAGAAGGACCCTGCTGGAACAACACCTATTGCAGATCAGCCAGCCTAGCTGCACAGGTTGGCGCTTGAGAATAGGGGATTAAGAAAATCCCTACTTCCAAGCACAAGTAAGTGGGTTCGAACTTGTGACCTCAAAGCCACAAGGTGAGTTTCACATCACCTCCACCAAGCAAAGCTTAGTCTTCAGTAGTTATATAAGTATTTCAATTCTCTCAGTGTAAACAAAGTCATTATTTGTTCTACTCTGATTCTACCATCGTATATCATTATGCCTAACAAATTAGGCACCTCATAAGTAACTGAATCCGTATGCCTATCAACTTAGCCATTTAACATTGCTCTTTTTGCAATCAAGACTAAGTTATTGTTATTTGCTACATGAGACTAACACTGGGTTTGGGTGTGATTTTACAATAGACTCAAGGAAAAAGTAAAACTGTGAAATAAACTTCTTCTCATTGGTCTGGATGTTTGATGTGGAAAACTATTGCAAAGTAAGTTTTAGTTAGTAAAGGCTTTAGGAAAAGGCGTAACTGTTCTTGTCGGAAGGGCTGGGCTATAGATAAGATTTCGTTCTTTATTCAAGTTAATATATATTACATTACTTATGCAGTTGATGATAATCTAGTGGTATTAACATTACTCCCGAACCCAAACGTCTTGTAATCTGAGTCTCATCCCATGCAAAAGAGGCATCTCCAATTTCCCGTTGCAAGGAATTTCAATTTACCTATTAAAAAATATATACTTCTATAGTATATTACTTGACTTGCAAAAGATAAAAACGAGAGGATATATATAGCTAAAATTGCCATAGAGAATCCTAGTCCGTTTTTAAACACAGCATATAATTTTCGATATCCATTATCAAATCAACGAAACAAGGTGAGGAAGGCAATAACTGCTCAAAGTACTCCATATGGACCGAATTACAGCATTTGAGTAGTAAAGGGCCCGTATGGATCCTGCCATCAGCAGCTGAACTCCATTCAATTTCAAGCTCAGTATACCCTAATTTTTTGATGGCCTGATGTTTTTCTCACCTCCGAAGATCCTGTTACTTTTGCTGAGTCAAGGTGCAAAACAATCTGTTATAAATTTTACCGAAAGCTAGTGTGAAGCTCTCCTTAACTATCTTCCCAAACCATAAGATCAGGCCAGATTGAGCAGCAGCTGCACTTTTAGGGGTTTCTGACGTTGCCAATACCCTCAAAATCAAAGGGCAATCAATCAGTCAGAAACAGAGAAGCACCGAACAAAAGAAAAGAAGAGAAAGCAAACGCTTTGCTCCTACTTCTGCCATTATTGCTGTCAACGCCACTCCTGCCACATCCTCTCTTCGAGCTCTCTAGGATTTCATAGTCAGCTCTTATGTTACTTGGACTCTTCATTTTACCTCAAGTATCCATGTTAAATACTCAGCATTTCAGCTTATTTTGACACCTGTCCCATGCACAAGCTATATCTTACAGGACAAATTCCCAATCCTCTATCACACATCATAGAGTTGTGTTTCCGGTTTCAATTCATCCCTTGCATTCATCGAGTAATGATGGCTGACATTAGCCCGAAACTTCACCAAAAATGGGTTCAGTTCTACAACAAACAATAAGTTTGCCACCTTTACTACTTCTTGATTAAAGCACACTCTGAGCTAGGTTAAGGACATCACTAAATATTGCCAACCAAAGAACATCTGCAACATCAATGATAGTACTCAATTATCCAGGCCCGATCATATACAGCTATAGAATAGCTAGAGAAAAAATATACTTATACAGAAGATAATTAGACAAACTAACATAAATGATGGTTACCGATCATTAAGGGGCTTTATCTATTCAGAACCAATATCTTGTGTATAACTTTTAAGGGCTCTACAATCATATTATGCTCCCTGTGTACCCCAAATTCCATTTGTTTATTCAGGGTCAAAGTTCATCAACTTTGCGCATCTATTTCTTACAATTTAGAAGTATATTCTTATACGTTATGGAGTGAGATTATGTTAATTTGCTTCAATATGTATTTTGAGACAATAACTTTGTTTTCTTTTTTAATAATAGAAATTAGAAAAGTGAAGAATAATGGACAAAGTTTGTTCCTGGAGACCGTAAAAAAGCAAGTGAGAAGTTAAACTTGGGACGGAGGAATTATTTCATATTCTTTAGCGTAGGATTACACTTACAAGTTTAGCTGAAAGCATGAGATGCCAGCACGCAAAAGATGTAAATTTGGAAAAAATAAAGAGGATACTGACCTTGATATTGTGGCTTGTTGTCAACAAAGAAGATTCACTTATGATAGCAGCATAACTCGACGGATGATGGGATCTGCAGCAATCTATTTGCAATAAGGACTATTCTGTTTGATGCTAGGGATATAAGATAGGAACACTAGGAAACATAAAAAACAAGCAGAAAATCAGAAAAAGCAAACTAGCCTGGTTGTCAAAGCCAGAAAGGGAGTTGCAGAAGGGATGTTTTCTTATCACAATGAACCTAGGGTATTGCAGCCTCACTTCATCTGGTACTGAAAATCTCCATGGCTCATCACATTAGTCTGAAGACAGAAGGAACAACTGCCTTTCAGTGCAACATAAACAGAAAGAACTCATAGAATCGGAGAATATGGACAGAGAATATCGACCAGTCCATTCACTGACACAGAATCTTTTCTCCTACTAATGATAAAAGCATTATTTTGTAAAAACAACAAGCAAGTGATACCTGGTTATTGTCAAAAAGTTGGTGGCAGAGAGTCATCATCAATCTTGCCCACAGCCTCAAGTAGTGATGAGTAGGTAATCATGTCATACTTGAAACCGTTGTTATTCATATCTTTCATCAACTTTACAGACTCCTCAAACATACCGGCACGACTAAGACAACTAAGCATTGTATTGTAGGAGACAACATCTGGCTTAGTGGATGAGTGCTTCATCTTCTCAAACATTTCCATTGCTTGATTTGGACCACCTGTTCGAGCCACGCCATTTAAAATTATATTTTGTGAGTTTGTATCTGGTGCACAGCCATTTTCTTCCATAGTTTGAAGCAACATTTGTGCTTCATTTATCATGCCAGCCCTCACCAATGCAGACATTAGTGCATTATAGGCATAAACGTTAGGACTGCAGCCAAGTTTCTTCATCTCATTGAACAGATCCACAGCTTCATCAAGACAGCCCCTTTTACCAAACTGTTTGATCATTACTGCATATACTCTAGCACTTGAGGTTCCACAGGTTTCTTTCAATTCTTGGAACAGCTCCTTTGCAGCATCATAACGTTTTGCTTTTCCAAGGCTATTAATCAGACTGCAATATGCTGCTGGACAAGGAGGGAAACCTTTCTCATCCATCTCTTCAAGAAGCATCAAAGCCTTCTGAATTTTAAACTTCTTGCAAAAGCCATCAATCAGAATGGAGTAAGTGTACGAGCTAGGGGTAATCCCAATTGCCTTCATTTTCTCAAACAATGCAGAAGCCTGAGCTGCCGGAGCATTGGCTTCAAACAAACATTTAATTACTGTATTATAAGTGACCACATTCGGGATACACTGCAGAGATTCCATATCTTCAAAAACCTTAAGGGCCTCAGCCAAAAGACCAGACCTGCCCAGAACATTTATTAAGTTGTTAATTAAGACAACATCTGGCTTGCACCCCTCTTTTAGCATACTCAAAAAGGTGCCATAAGCCTCATCCACTCGGCCAAGTTTACCAAGTCCCTTAATTAATTCAGTGTAAGTGTATACAGTTAGAGAACAACCCTTTTCTTTCATTTCTTTTAGCAAATCTAATGCCTTATCAGCCTTACCCAGCTTGAAATGAATGGCCAATATTGTTGTATAGATCTTTGCGTTAGGAACTAATCCATTCTCCTTCATCTCATCAAACAACCTCACAGCAGCATCATCACGGCCCAGTTTTCCAAATGCTTGTATCAAAGCACCATATGTTATTGTATCAGGAAAGCAGCTATCGTCATCACACATCTCGGAATAAAGCTCATGCACCTTTTCATAGTGACCTTCTTGCATCAACATTGAGATGAGGAAATTATAAGTACTTGATGTTGGTTTGCACTTGTGCCGTTTAATCTGATAGAATATTGAGACTGCTTTGTTCAGCATCTTAGCCTGACCTAGAACTCTCAGAACTTCAGAAAATTCAGATGGGCTAATAAGACATGAGCTTCGGACAAGGTCTTGGATTGTCTTCCACAGTTCACCAACTGACCCAGCTTCAAGCAAACAATGGATCAGAGACATGTAAGTGGAAGAATCATGCTCAAAATTCCTCCTTTTTCCTACCCACTTAAAGAACTGAATCTTGACATTTACATCAACATCTATTTTAAGAACTTCGCACACCAATCTATGATCCACCTTTAGCTTAAGTACTTCCAAAGCCTTTTCAGCATCAGGCCCCCACTTAAAAATTTTCAATATTCGGATGAATCGCTCGTCTAATATTCGAGCAGATTTTTTTTGATTAGGTGAAGTGCTATGGGAGTCAGATACTGGGTTTCGTACGAGAAACATTTTGACAATCTCGTTATCTGCAGTGTGAAAAAAGACATGCAGAAGTGAGGACACATTACTCTATTGTTTAGAGCAGAGGACACATGACTAGTAGAAGATAATGACCACATCGTACAAATCTATAAATCACTCAACCAATAGAAAGACCAGAACTGATGTTCCATTAACCATCAAAAATTCTTTAGCGCACAACTTGATGCTAGGTAAATTGGCTAAAGTCCCCAGTCCCCCTTACATGCACAATTGAGTCAATTCAGTTCTTTTTTCTATTATTACGTTGAATACAATTAGTAGAAAGTAAAATAAGTGAAAAAAACGGACAAAAAAAAAGGAAGCAAGCGGAAACGTCATGATACCCCATTAGGCTTTAAGTAATAAGATCAGGGAATTAATAAGAAGGTTCTTTTAAGGTATTACTTTCCACTGGATTGGCAAAAAATAAATGGAAAGAAAAGGGAAAAGGTGAAAACTTCTTTGCACTTCACTTCTTCCAATGCCTTTAGATTAGAGCACCAGATTTTTCATAAATTTTGCAATTACTAAACCAAACAACCCATATGTAACTTCCTTCTTTATCTCTTTTCTTCTCTTTTGCCTTTTTCCTTTGCACTCATCTTAGGTAAAAAAAGTAACAAGAAGCAGTTCAGAGAAAAGAATGTTCTTTATTGCCAATTAAAATACCACAAATGCACTAACATAACCAGTTCCTATCTTCACATTTGAGCACTTACTCTTTGTTTTGATAGCAATATAGGTGGTAAAGAAAGGGGAGGGATAGTGGAGGAATGGGACGGAAAAGAAAGGGAGGGGGAAGATGCTGCTCCATTCTCCATCCAAATTTCTCCAACTCCGGAAGGATGATATCCCTTATTCAAACAAGGAAATTTGATTTCCTAACTTTCCCTTCCTTCCTTTCCTCTCCATTTCCTCCTATCCAAACAGAGTCTTAAACTAAAAGAAGCATAAAAGACCGAACCCCTCCCCCTTATTTCCCCATCATGCAAATTTAATCGTCATTCACAGAACTACAACTTCCCATTACATCATCGTGTTTGGGAACTTAAACTTAATGAGGAAACTAAGTAGATAAATAAATGGAATCCTTAACCTCACAATGTTAGTTTAATCGTAAAGAAAGCAATCAAAAAGTAAAAAGCTACAGGAATCCCTAGAAATCTTCTGTTCATACTTGGTCCAATCAATTACCCATATTTTCAAATCAATACAAAAAACATGGAATTGTTAAACTTACATTCAAATTCAATAGTTTTTCCTCATTGAACAGACCAAACAATCGATATCATACTATGCAAATCATTTACATTCTAATAATTTCCTCATCAATTAACCAAAACTCAAGAAACATAGATATTTGGACAACATCCACTATAAACAACACATACTTACTACTTACTACTCCCTCCGATTTCGAAACTTCTTCCTACTTAGTTTCCATGTAAGGTCATTCCATAAAGTTATTCTTACTTTCGCTTTATTAGTAAATATAAGTGCAATACATAATTCTACACTCTCTCGCAACCACATTCTCTATCCGAATTAAATAAACAAAGACAGCAAACGAAAGTGCAGTCTAATTCTAATAATTTCCTCATCAATTAACCAAAACTCAAGAAACATAGATATTTGAACAACATTCACTATAAACAACACATACTTACTACTTACTACTCCCTCCGATTTCGAAACTTCTTCCTACTTTGTTTCCATGTAAGGTCATTCCATAAAGTTGTTCTTACTTTCGCTTTATTAGTAAATATAAGTGCAATACATAATTCTACACTCTCTCGCAACCACATTCTCTATCTGAATTAAATAAACAAAGACAGCAAACGAAAGTGCAGTCTGATTCTAATAATTTCCTCATCAATTAACCAAAACTCAAGAAACATAGATATTTGAACAACATCCACTATAAACAACACATACTTACTACTTACTACTCCCTCCGATTTCGAAACTTCTTCCTACTTTGTTTCCATGTAAGGTCATTCCAGAAAGTTGTTCTTAATTTCGCTTTATTAGTAAATATAAGTGCAATACATAATTCTACACTCTCTCGCAACCAATTTCTCTATCCGAATTAAATAAACAAAGACAGCAAACGAAAGTGCAGTCTACCTGTTTGCTTAATCCGTTGGCAGAAACTAGGAAAAGTTGAAATTGCTCGTTTTCCGACAGCAGCTGCAAACATCATTGCTAATTTCCTGCAATTTAAGAAAATTCATATCAAAAATCACATCAAATGATGAAGAATCGCTCTTTCATCTCCGTAAAATTAAATTTCGATTGCAGAATGTTGTATACAAGTGCAATTTACCGTAAATCTTCGATTACCAACTTTAAACTAGAAAGACTAATTTCAATTCAACAATGAATAAACGAGACTCGAGAGAATCAGCTACTGCTTACCTTTGAGCCTTGAAGCGTAAAGACTAAACAGTAAACTAATACTCCATTTGTTCCTATATAGTGCAACATTTCGACTTTTGTAATATTCACACACTTCACTCTAATTGTATTTTTTATTAATATATAGAAAATAATCTTATAAAATATTATTTAATTTGTTTCAATAAATATTTTTATATCAACGTTGTGTAAGTTTTAACGAGAGTATAACTAAAAATATTAATGGTCAAGTTTATTTATTGGCAAGCATGAAAATCTAAATATTACACTTATTTAGAAATAGAGGTTGGTATTTTTAAGACTATACTCCCTTCTTTTTGTAAAGATCTTCTGACTTGTGATTTACATGGTCTCTAATGCACTACTCCCACCATTAGTATTTTATTGTATAATATAAAAATTATAAAAAAAAAATTAACAATAAAGCTCTCAACTTTAGATGACAATTTTTAAAAGGTCTGAATTATTAATTAACTTATATAGGATTCAACTTTAGGAGATCTTAACTTTTAACAAATCATAGTAACTTGAAACTGACTTAATAGATCATAATTGTAAAACTCAGATCAAACTTAAAGGGTTGATTGAGGCCTGAGGATTAATTGGGTCTCCACCTCCTCTCATTTAAACTTAATTAACAATTCCCTCCTTTCCGAAAAGATATTTCCATAAGAAATATTAATACTATTCTAAAATTGAGACTCTTTTAAGTTTTTAGAGAAGACATAATCATACATATCTTATTTTGATTCATCTTCATTTGCATTACAAAAATCAAATTTTATATTTTTTATTAATATATATTTATTTTTTTGGTGTTTGCACCCGGTTCACCCTTCGGACTACATCCGGATTAAGGCCAAGTTCGGGATGGTTAGGTTTCATTCTCTCCCAAGGGTGTTGCGGGGATTCGAACACGAGTCCGTCCTATCAAAGTCAGTCCCCATCACCACTGGGCCAACACTTGATATTTTTTCATTAATATATAAGTATATATATATAACCAAGACACATTAATAATATAAAACATGCATAGCATGAATGAGAGAAATAGGAATGTCTTTTCAGAATGAAAGAAGTTATTACCAATCGATGTTAGGTTGACAAATGCGAATTGATTTTATATTTCCGGGACATATGTTGCTTTTTTCAAAAGTCTGAGACGGTCGTCAGGTGCAGGTCTATCTCTATTATATAAGGCAACATATAGGAACACCAAAAAATAGAAAAAGGAATAAAAGAAAAAAAAAAGAAGGATAAAAACTAACTGTTAAATGAAAAAAAGGAGAAAGTATGACATTCAAATTGAACATCAATTTTTTGAGAAAACAAAATATAAAACTCAGAGAAAAATTCATCTTACAATTCTCCAAATCATAGTAGGTGAAAAATATAAATTTTCCTTCCTTCAAAAATGGAGAACAAATGTTCTTCCTGACGGGAAAGAAGTTACATATTGCTACAGCTTCATCACTTTATGTCTATTTTCTCATTGGCCCGTATACCACCATCTTCTTTGTTCACCTCTCACGAATTTCTCTTGTAATCAAACAAACAGAAAAAGATGTAATTTAAAAGTTCAGTTTTCCTCATAAAAATGTATTTCCATACAAAAAATTTCCATTAAAATCGTTTTCTCCTAACAAAGCCTCAAACCCTCCACTCCAATATAGATACCAGTCCATCCCTATCAGGGGGGCAAAAGATCAACACATTTAAGACTCAACACGGGCGATAAACTAAGCTTCAAATTTAGCCGAGAAAGATTACTTTCCAGTAACGAAATAAAAAGAAAATTCACGTAAAACAATGAGAACTGAGAAGAGGTGTACTCTAGTCCTCAACATCCTCTTGAAAACCCATCCATAAAACTGGATTTCTGAGGAACCCCCTACGACCCTCTTCACAACTATAATAGATATAAAGCACCCCTACTGAGGAAACAATATTACAATCTACTAGACCAAATCAAGAACATAAGTACTGACAGCTCCTCCCTGTAAGCCCCGCGTAGAGGTCTTTGGGCTCGAAAAGAAATTAGAATTTTGAACAGAAATCCGGTCCGAACCCCCATAAAAAAATCATCCAAGCAAAAAAATTACATCACACCAACTTAAGCACCACTTGGAGCAGTCTCTGGCTTCTCTGTGTCCATTGGCTCTGCATTTGGCGCCTCGTTGTCATTACCACCAGCATCAGCACCGGCCTCCCCACCGGGAGAGGGGGCCTCACCTCCTTGAGGCTGTTGTGGCTCAGGCGTAGTGGGCTTTGGAGGGGCTGGCTTAGGTTTCGTCATTATTGGTCTACACAGCCTGTCATTTTCAAACACATTGTTAATAGGGGTAACAATGAGTTACCAGCAGGAAACAATTCACAAATCAACATTCAAACAATTAGCAACATGAAAGTTAGTACAAGGAGTTATTAAAAAAGAACGGCTGTGATACTGCTCATAACGACAATAGATCAAGGTTAACAACACAAGGAATCATCATCCGACAATAGAGATAACCAACACCGGGTTGTCATTCTAGCAGACTCAAACAGCAAATCACATGAAACACTACCTGTCAACCTCCTCAGTCTTCTTAATCACCTCCGCTGTCCTGAGAACAGGGGTTGCATACTTAGGAAGTGCTTCCTGTTGCTGCTGCTTCTCTCTTAGCCATGCTTCTGCTTCCGAACAGGCATTTAAGACCTGGAATAATTCCAGAGACACAGCCAACCAATGGTTAAGCATCAAAAAGTATATTCACAGTATCACATCGGCTAAAGATTAAAGCAGTCAACAGCATATTACCTTTTGTTTCTCCTGAAGGTCAATGTGCTCAAATTTGGTGTCGTTAGACACTGCAGCCTCTCGATAACTTTTGACACAATGAGTAAACTGGCTGACAACATTTCCCCGCTCCATATGCTCCCTGTATCGTTCTTCAACTGGATCACCTTGCTGCATTTATAATACAAACATCAGTGACGCTCTTACCAGTGATATTAATAGAAAGCAATTAATGAAAATCAACCACCTAGGTCAAAATTTACCTTTTTCAGCTCCTCAAGCTTCGCAACATAAACACTCTTGATTTCATCTTCACCGTCCTCATACAACCAATCTTCCACCTCTTGAAGTCTAGCAATAAACTGGTCTTTATCGGCAGGAGTGACAAACTCATAAAGTTTGTCATTAAGCTGTTGCATATACAACACATGAACACAGAAATTCCACATTTATATTTAGGCACAGAATTACAAACCACCCAAATCACCAATGAGCTGCCACGAACACCTTACCTTGTTTCTCATGTCATAGACATAGGCCTCCACAGCATTTTTTCGATCCTTTGTTTCCTCCATGACGCGATCTTGCAAAGCCATTTCAAACTCTTTCTCAACTGCTTTTTGTACATCTCCTTGTGACAAACCACCATATACCGTCTCAGAAAGCGGTACAGTTGTTTTCTTAACCTTCTTCTTCAAAGCATCGGCCTGTAAAATAGACAGCATAGCGTAAGATCCACTACCAGCAAAGTATTTTACAGACCACTACCACGAAACTCAAAAAGGAAAGGATTTTTATCTTCTGCCAATCAACCAGTGCCTGTAGGTACATTCGTTATGAAAACGCCATTTATATAGTTTTATCAAAAATTGGGGAAGTTCCGATTTAAGTTATCTTAAAGCATTCCAACACGGAGAGGATTACCTAAGCAGTCTAGGGATATTTTCTTGTCCATAGTGAGGTGTGACTTGTGAGTCATCATAAAGCATTCCGACACGGAGAGAATTACCTAAGCAGTGAGCAGTCTAGGGATATTTTCTAGTCCACACTGATCCCTGAGGTGTCAGTTTAGACAAGCTTCTATTTCTTGAAGCTAAGTTAAAAAATCGCACTGGGGCATGCAACCTCCAGGGTAACATCAACCAAGACGTTAGCTCAACTGATAATCTATTAAATTGGAACATAGTTTCCAGGTACTGCGAAAACAACACATTAGGAAAACAAATAATCGACGGCAGAAGCCCCTTCAAGTTTCCTTGCAAATCAGGTCTAAGAAAAATAACCCAACTTTGCAACACCACAACAATAACTTAACTCAACTCCGCAATACAGCAACAATAACTCGACCTCGCAGTACAACGACAAAAACCCAACTGTAGAATGACACCAACAAATTAAGAGACCAAGCATACCTTGGCATCGGTATCCATCTGCACTGGCTTTTCATCAGCTTCAGGTGTTGATTTCTCCCCTGATTCAGGGGCACCATTTTCGGCTGAAGGGGCTCCCGCAGCATCCCTAGCATCTTGCATATTTACATCAGCTTCACCAGTAGAAGTCTCATTTGGAGCATCATCAGTTTCCATCTTAGTGGCTTCCTTTGTAGTCTCTTTAACTACAGGAACCTCAACTTCTTCCTCTTCTAAGAGCTGGAATATGAAAAATCAAGTTCCATAAGCGATATGGGCATAACAGAGTATAAAACATCTTCACCACCAGTTTATCATAAGCAGACTCACCGTTGCTGATTCAATAGCCACAATTCCATGCAGGTTTAACCGCACTCTGACCTTAAGTTTAGCGCGATCACCACCACTTGATTGGAAAGGGCCAATCTGTACGTCCCGCAGAAATGAATAGAAGTCTTAAGAGGCAAAACAACATCGAGAAAGGCAAATGGAAGCAGGAAAAGAAAATGTATACATGTTGCGAGGGTCGTTCATAGACGTAATGTGACCAAGAATAACTTACCGTGTAGGAGCTGATCTTTGCTGGGGCCTGCAGCTCACTAACATCAGCATACTGCACATCAACAGTAAATGTACCTGACCGGATGATTGTTACAGCCTTTAAACAGGGAATAGGACTCCCTTTGGGAATTACTATAGTAGACTGCTGCCCCTCTGCAGCTCCATTATGACCATCAGCAGCAACAGCTTTCCATGACAATGAAATGGAAAAGGGGAATCTTTCATTGACCTGCAGCAAAAAAACCATTAAAATGGAATTTAACCAATTCTGGGATATATTCATTATTCAAACAGCAGTTACCCTACAACAAACACCCCGTAATTGAATAACCAGCTCAATTACATTTTACAAACCAAGCTCTATACCACAAAACATCCTGATGATCCTAGTCTCGGCCTCAGACATGGCAGCTAAGGAGCCCTTTACAACACCCCCCCAAGAAAATTATAATAATATCAAGCTGAGTACGGTGAGACAAGTATATAACACAGCAGCAACATTAAAATTTGGAGAAGAAATTGATCGATTTTGACATGTCTTTAAGATGACCCCATTTAACTGAGAGACAACATATTAAATGATTCAAATTACAGGAGCTTGCACCATATTATTGGAAAAGGTAATAATTAAAATCTCTATTCTATATGGGAAGAGGGGTACACAACACCAAAATATTAGAAACCCTATTTTACCCTCATTACATCTCTATTCTAACTGTTTACTCTAATTTAAAAATAAAAAAGGAAACTACCTAATTAATTTAAAAAATAAAAAAATACATTATGAAAAAAAACCATCAACAATTCAAATATCCCTAATTTATTAAATATAATTAACAATTAATTTAATTTTTTACATTCCCTAAAAAAAATTCTACTTATTTTCGCACACATCGCGTGCATATAAAAACTAGTATACATAAATATAAGTCTACTCCCTCGTTAACCGGACCACTACAGCTTCACGGCGAGCTGTCATATATA
This sequence comes from Beta vulgaris subsp. vulgaris, assembly GCF_026745355.1. Lineage (NCBI taxonomy): Eukaryota > Viridiplantae > Streptophyta > Magnoliopsida > Caryophyllales > Amaranthaceae > Beta > Beta vulgaris. The sequence continues at coordinate 51,955,402 of NC_079210.1, forward strand.
GCAAAAACTTGAGATTGGACCATGACAGACAGAAAAACAAGTAACAATACAAGAGAAGACTGCACTAGAAAGACCAAACTAACAAAGTCAACACTTGCAGCAGACCAACATATCCACGAAAAACTACATTATATAAGAGCAATTCACTCACCTGAAACTCTTTAACTTTAAAAGTTGGACTGAGGATAGCGCATTGCAGAGCGCAGCCTTTTGCTACACATTCACTAGCATTCATCGTTCTGCGAGGATCCTTCCCAAAGAACTCGGTCAAAATCTTAAATACAGCAGGAATTCTAGAACCTGAGCCAACCACCTCAACAGTATGAATATCATCAACAGTAAGACCCGCTTCTGCAAGAGCCTTTTCCAAAGGCCTCTTCACACGCTCCAATATTGGTAAACTAATTTGCTCAAACTCATCCCTCTTGATGAACCCTCTAACATCCTTCTCCTCCATAAGGCACTCAATGTTCAATGGTGCCTCTGGATTAGCACTGAGAACCTTCTTCAACTTCTCACATGCTGTTCTGAGCCTGAGGCAAGCCCTTGCATTCTGAAACACATCGATCTTATATTCTTCCTTAAACTTAGCAGCAAAATGCTGGAAAAGAACCTCATCAAAATCACGCCCACCCAAACATCTGTCAAATGAGTGAGCCAGTATTTTGAGTTGGGCTTTCTTGAAAGCAGCAATGCACACTTGCAAGCTCGAGTGTCCAACGTCTACGAATGCAACATTTATTGGGTCATTTTCAGGCAAATCTGTCTTGTAGATTCCATAAGCCAAAGCAGTGGCTGTTGTCTCATGAATCAATTGCAGAGGATGAAGTCCAGCAATCACTGCTGCATCTTGAACAGCCCTTCTCTGAAGATCAGTGAAGTAGACTGGGATACCGATACAACAATCCACAACTGCAGCATTCAAATTCTGCGCTGCTATGCTTTTCAAATTTGAAAAAAGCATACCCAACACCTGAGTCGGGGTAAATGCCCTGGTCTCCCCCAGGTACCTCGCATGAATCAGGGGGAACCCATCAGGCCCTTCAGCCACCGTGAATGGCAAAGACTTAAGATCCCTCTGGAGCTCGGGATCGGAATATTGCCGGCCTATTAATCTTTTTATCTGGGAAATGGTATTTTTTGGGTTCATTAGGGCCGATGCAGCTCCAGCTGTCCCAATAAACCGCTGCTTTTCCCCAAAGCAGACAAGAGCAGGGGTCTCCCGCTTAGATTCATCATTGAGAACAACATCAATCCCCCTTTGCCTTGCGACAGCAACAACGCAGCTCTCATTACCAAAGTCAAATCCGACCACGCTCATCTTTCAAACAACTCACACTCAATCTGAAAAGTAAAAGAAAGAGCATAAGCAGATTGCTTCAACATAATGTCTTCCAGTAGTTCACTAATCTGTAGTAATATCATAATACAAAAGGCATAGTAAGTGCATCCCAACTCAAGATCAGAATGCCAAAGCACGGAATGCATGGAGATCATATCAAAATAAAGAACACAAACAAGTAAACAACGCATTGCTAATCTCATCCATCCTAAGACCCTGAAAAGGTAATTACATTTACAGCTAACTGAGATAGAGTTCACTTCTAAGGGGCTAATGCAACAAGACTCAGCTACCAAAACCTTAAAAAGTCTGCGTATATATTTTTGTACAATTTAAATAAATCAAAAGATATTCTCGACCACTTCACAACAGAAAAGAGTACCATTTTAAGCTCTCCCATGGTATATGAAACATTTACTAAATTATACCCTTTGACATTTCCCTTAACTGAATTTCAAAAAAGAAAAAAACTTGTAAAATACTTTGATTCATCTTGGTTAAACATGAACAAGGATTCATAGTAGACAACTTCAACATAGCAACAATTCGGTCCATATAATAAACAAAATGATCAATCGCACAGACAATAACCCATTAAATAAGAACTATCACACAATACATTGCAATTATGGATCTCCTCAAACATCCTCAGAGATTTCCATCGAAAGCAACAGCAAACCATCCCCGTAAGGAGATACATTTTAATAATCAATCTAGAAAGACTATCTCATGAGAGGTCAAACCTGCCTAAAAGCAGATTACTTTGATGACATCTCTTATCACAGCTCCTCATAATAGTCTATAGAACATGAACCAGACACGATAACAGGCTAAAAAATACTCCAATCCAACCGAATTCAGTTCAACAAGCAACTTGAATAAGAAACCGAGAAATCCTCGGACACATCAAAATGCTAGAATATCCACAAACTTCAACTCAAGACTACAAAAACTACATCAAAATTCAAAAGCCAATTAAGATGTATTTCGTCTATGGAACATGGACAAGACACAATAACAGATTAAGAAGTACTTCAATCCAACCAAATTCAGTTCAACAAACAACTCGAATACGAACCGAGACGTCATTGATAGATCAAAATGCTATACTTTCCACAAACTTCAACATCGAAATTCAAAACACAATGACCGTCTACAACTAAACAACCTTATCATTTACAAAAAAAAAAACACAGTAACCCGGGACAAACAGTACAACCTAAATCAAACACAAAAATCATACAATAACATCAATCTAACATAAACAATAACCGATCTTCTAGCTAAATTAACCACTCCAAAAACACACCAAAAATCACTCAAACAAATACGAACAACAACATGCAACATCAAAACCTAGAAATCGTATACAAAAACACAAACTAAATTCATCGAAAATCTAACCTAAAATTCAGAGCAACAATGCATAAAAAAAAGCAACAAAATTAAACAGATCTGAATAACAAAAAACGAAACAAAATCAGATATAAATCTCAATCTAAAAAAAAGATGAAAAATCAAAAAAGCTAGGGTTTATCGATCGAAGAGACCTGTGAAAATGAAGATCTAAGGAGCGTGAAATGAAGTGGCGCAGAGAAGATCGAACGGCGGAGGAGAGGAGAGAGAAAAATGAATGAAGAGAAGAACGTCGTGGTTGTAGTTTAAAAGAGGTTTAGTTTTTCTGGAGTTCTCCTAAATATACTTTGAGGGGAAGCAAGGAGTTGTACGTAAAATACTAAGAAAAATTCTTAAAAATTGTTGGGTTTGGTTTTTAAACGGGTGGTGACGGCTTAAGTTGCTGGACATCTCTAGAGGTTTAACTTTGCTTCTAGAAACATCTTAAATCGTAGGGGTTTGTTTGTTGTTGTTGCTGCGTCACCGTTTTCTTTTTGGGGTTTTACTTTTCTCTTTCTTTCTTTTTTATATGGTGAGAAATTGTGGGAGTTCTTTGACCGATTGACTCAACTTTGTGTTTTTTTTGGACGGAGAGAAAATGAACAGATATAAATTGAAATACGTATAGTAATTATACTGAACTGAAAATAGGTTTAAAAGAATTGGGTCTTGAACTTGACTAGTTGAAGCTTGTACGATGTAGATTATAGGATGACCTGGTTTATCTATGATAAGAATGAATTGGAGTAGATGTGATTGAATTGTTTATGAATAATTAGATAATTTGAGATGTAAATATGTAATGATTCGTATTAAAATAATTAGTGGTATAATTAGATTATTGATGTATATGTTTGGATTTGGGTTTGTTCTCTTCGACGTAAAACACATGAACTGAACTAATTGCAGCTGAATGAACTAAACTGAATTGATTGCAACTGAGCTGAATTAAACTGAACTAGATTAAATTATAACTATTAACTAATAGTAATGATAAAAATTTAACTATTGTTAATTAATAAATAAATAATGGGTAATAATAATGATAATAATAATAATATAATAATAATCCTTCTTTTTTTTATCTTTATCACTTCTTGTGCGCATCTCCCGATACACATCTTTAAACTTAAATATTTTTCATTGTATATTAATAAAAGTTACAACGATTGAATATTAATAATGTACTACTTGAGACGAATCAAACAAGACCCTGCATGGCTATATTTTTTCTTATAAATTGAAACAAATTGAGAAGATTCTCTCCAAGTATGAATAGTATCAAGATTCTAAGTGAGAACGATAAAAAAAAGGGTTTTTTGTCCCAAACTACCTTTAACTTTTATGTTTTTGCGAGAAACTACCTTATAAAAAAATTCTTGTCCCAAACTACCTTACTTTTACCATTTTGTTGTTGACAACTACATTAGGCCGATTTCCGACGTTGACTTTTGTTTTTTCCGCTTTTTTATTGTCACATTATATCACTTGACCTCTTCAAACCATTTTTTAAATTTTCCCCACCCTAATTTCCTCATTTTCCGGTGTGCGCGCGCTCTCTCCCTCATATCTATGTGACACTTTGTACCACCAATCCACCATTAAATTCCTCTTCTACTTAAACTAAAATTGAAACAATCACCCTCCTCAATTCCCACAAGGGTAATTTTGTTTTTTCCACAATTTTGAACTGAAAAAACAAAAGTCAACGCCGGAAACCGACATAAGGTAGCTGTCAACAACAAAATTGTAAAGTAAGGTAGTTTAGGACAATTTTTTTATAAGGTAGTTTCTCGCAAAAATTTGAAAGTTAAAGGTAGTTTGGGACAAAAAATCCTAAAAAAAACTAAGGAAGTATAAAAAAAAATACAATATAATATAATACAATAGCGTCGCAGCCTCCTTCCCCCTCCCCTCTGCCAGCCCACCTCCAACGCATCTCCCAGACAACAAGTTGTTTGGTCCTACCATCGCAGCACCACCGTTGCTCCTGTTTTCCTCTATCTCTCGTGCTCTTCCTCGACCGCCCCCCCACCCCCAGTTTATCTTCAAATTTTCATTTTGAGCTATGATTTTTGAATTTTTGCTTAATTCAGTTGCAGGATTTCAATTTAACTTCGTTTCTTTGGATTATAGTGAAAGAAATGGAGTTGTTGTTATGTTGTTTTAGTTTCGAAGGGGTGTTGAAAATTTTCGCCGAGCTGAAGTAACCCCCACCCCTTCGATTTAGCCCCTCCCATGCTCCACGACTCTCTCTCCTTCGTCCTCGCGCACCTCAAGTTTCAGATCTCGCGTCTCCCCCGTCAAATTTCGAACCTCAAGCTTCAAATATCACCTAAATTGCGAAAAGTCGTGCTTCGTGTGTGCTTGTGGTGGCGGTAGGGGAGAAGGGTTGGGCTGGCAGAGGGGAAGGGAAGTGGTTTGGGCTGGCAGAGGGAAGGGAGAAGGGGGTTGGGCTAGCGGGGGAGGGGGATCGGTGTTGTGCCGGTGGAGGGGGTGAGAAGGGGTGCGACGTCGGTGGATGGGAGAGGTGGGTGTAGGGGGCTGGTGGATGGGATGAGTAAGTTATGGTTTAGATTTTAGGGTGAGGGCTTAATGATGGCAAAATCATAAATAAAGCTAACAGTGAGTTAACGACAATTAGAAAAATGGCATCTGGTCAACGTTTTCGAAAACTCAGGGGTATGTTGTGAATATCTAAAACATTGAAGGTATATGGTGGATTTTTTAATTTGTCGGGATATTTAGTGAAAAAACCATTTTAAAAATTATGAATTTGAGCAACCATACAAACTCCACGGTTATATTGAACTAATAGGGAGCAAGTGCACAATGGCTCTGAACTGAAAATTCATCAACTAGTTTTGCAATCATGCTCTCTTAGGCCTTGTTTGGTTGTATATAAGAAGTTATTTTTTCCATGTATTTGAAATTCATAGGAAGTGTAAAATTGTGTTTGGTTGATAATGGGAAATATAACTTCCTATGGGAAGCTCTACTTACCTAGGGGGACCTAGGTAAGTAACTTCCTCCATTTTAGAGGAAGTAGAACTTCCTAGGAAGTGCAAATTCTCATGGTTTTGCCAACCAAACAACTTCATATATACTTCTACTTCATAGGAATTTGCACTTCCCATTATTTGTTTTGTCAACCAAACAATACCTCAATATGTTAAATTGCATGTTCATGAGTTATACTTTATTATAAAATTCACAAAATCGTCTGATATTGTAGCAAATTAAAGCTATAAAATTGTCTATGAGTCACTTAAGTTTTAAACTGGAGTCATGGAAATAACTATGGACAGAGACTTTGGTAGATGAATAAAACGGGGTAGAAAAAAAAGTTGAATACAAGAGTTGTTTCTATCAACAAGTCATTTTTTCCTTGAAAAACAATATGTCTATCATTATAGTTAGATTTTAGTTACCTTATATGCCATTAAAAAATATAAATGAGAACTATATTTTGGGACTGAGGGAGTACATATTTGAGATTTCACCCTTTACTTATCCAACATTTCAATCCCAAAAATTGTGTTGTTTTGGTTGGAAGCTATTTTCCTTGCCAAATATAGTTTAGAGTTTAGATGGTAGAGTTTAAAATTCGTTGTTAGAGTTTTAACTTTTTGTGCACTAGACTTGACTGCTTATTTGACAACTCTTTTCCATAAATGTGTTGGGTAATAGTTAATTAACTGATTGCTTACAGCTTATTGTCATTTATTTGTGTGAAATGACACTTATAGACATTTTTGTACATATGTGTAGTATTATTATTAGAGGCAAAAAAGTAACTGAACATATTTCTACCTAACTCTCAAAATAAAAACTCATATTAGGAGCTTTTCATTTTGAGAGTTTTTATTCAAAACCCTCTCAAAAACTCTCTTTTACCAAACGCCTTTTTTTAGAGTTATTGACTAGACAAAAAACTCTAAAAATGATTCAAAACTCTCTTTTTGCTCCAATACTCTAATTGCCAAACATGTGTTTGGTTGGAAGGAAATGAGAGTATCATATGAAATACAGATACCAAAGGAAATATAATTTCCCATGGAACATGGGAAATCACTCACCAAGCTCTACGTGGCGAGTAATTTCCTATGAAGTGTAACTTCATATGGTGTCAACCAATCAATTTTGCCTAATTCCTATGAAATTAACAAGGGAAAGAATTTTTCATGAAATGTAAATTTCCATGGGAAATTACTTCTCATATGAACCATACGAGGCCCAAAGGTTGTAAATTGTTCAAAAAAAAGATAAATTTTGCATTTTATTCAAGGCTTTAGGTTAATACATTGCAATGAAAGTTACTTCTGTAACAAATTTAATTTACTTATATTGCTAATTACTTAACTCTTCTGAAATTTCACTTAAATTTTTGTTCTGTTATGTTAACGTTAGTCTGTCATGGCTAGTAAAAATATATTTTAAACATATAACTAGTAGAATAATTATTTATTGCTACGGTTTTACCTATACGCAGCAATAAACCACGGCAAAAGAAAAGAATAAATCGAAAATAAACTTATTGATGCGGTTCCTAGCAAAAACCGCAGCAATAGATGTTAACGGAACAATTTTTCAAATTTAATTGACTACTTTGACCAACTATATTGCTGCGGTTTTTTAAAGAAACCGTAGCAATATATTAAAATATTAATATTTAAATATATTGCTGCGGTTTTTTTAAAAAACCGCAGCAATATAAAACCTCAATATTAATATTTGTTTGACGATCGTAGTTTTTATGAAGGAAATTTTTGTTTGATTCAACTTATGTATTTGTTTGATTCGATTGCTTATGTAGATGTCGTATGACTTTTTATTAATGAATTAATTTTACTATTCAAGAAAAAAAATAAAATATAACAGATTCTCTCTCATTAAACCTTAAATTTTACTCAATCCTAGCCTCCCTCGCCTCTCTCTCCCTTCTCACACTCTTCTCTCTCCTCTCACGCCGCTCTCTCTCCCCTCTCACTCTCAATTCTTCGAATGAATCAACACATCAATTCTCACATTGGGTGATTTTATGAGATTTCTTCTCGTTTTCTCGTTGGATGTTCGATTTCTTTGTCGTTTTTATCGTCGTCTGTTCGATTTCTTCATCGCCTTTCCGATTTCTTCGTCGGCTTTTCGAGATCTTCGTCGACTGTTCGATTTCTTCGTCGGCTTTTCGAGATCTTCGTCCGTCGAAGTATACCCTCGTCGGTTGTTCGATTTCTTCGTCGGTCGAAGTCCTTCCCTCGTCGGCTGTTCGATTTCTTCGTCGGTCGAAGTCCTTCCCTCGTCGACCGTTTAGATCGAGAAGAAGCCCCAGCCTCGCGCAAGTCGTCGACCGTTCTTGGGGCTTTATGTTTTTTTTCGTTTTTTTTTTCAGAATTTTGTGTTTTTTTTCTGTTATTATTTTCAATTGTTTTTTTTTTTTTTTGTAATTGTTGTTATTTTGGTTATTGTTGTTATAATATTTTCAGATCTAATGTTTTATGGTATATCTTATTATAGTTGTAATATAATTTTTTTTTTTATATTTTTTTGAAGTTACATTCTCGTTCTTGTTGATTTTTTATAATCTGCCTCAAATATATTGTAATAATATAATCTTTTTTTTTTTGTATTTGAATTTTATATGATAATTTGTTGTCATTAGTTTCAATAAGTAATGTTTTATTTTATTTCAGCCTTTTTGTCTTTCAAATTTGATGTCAAAATGCAAAAAAAAAAAATAATAATAAAAATTCTGCCCAACTTATATTGCTACGGTTTTAGGTAAAAAACGCAGCAATATGCGTATTTTTTATTATTAAATACAGCATATTGCTGCGGTTTTCCATAGAAACCGCAGCAGTATGTTGTACTATTCTAATATATAATACTAATATTGTTGCGGTTTTTCCCATAAACCGCAGCAATATAATTATTACCTATTGCTGCCCCCTTAATTGCTGCGCGCCCAAAATTGCAGCAATAGACCACTTTTTTACTGCAGCAATAAGCATTTTTTCTACTAGTGTTTGGTCAAAATTGAAATGAAGGTAAATTATTGTAATAAACAGTCTGATTTTAGCTTAAAATTTGACGAATCCAAAAGTGAATTTTTCTAACAAGCCCATTCCATTTTACTCTAACCCAAAACTATCATAGTTATCCCTTATCTTCTCTTTCCCTTTTTTTTTTTAATTAGCGAACTACAACAGATAGCTTAAAAAAACTAACCCGATAGTCTTACTGAACGAATTAAACTAGTCATCGAATGGATTAAACTAGTCATTGAATAGATTAGAGAATGTCATTTCTGAATACAGTAAACTAATCACGAGATAGATTAACTTGGTTCTTAAATAGATTAAACTAGTCACAACTAGTATTTTTTGCACGCTATGCGTGCGTGTCATATTAACATTTTTTTTCTAAATTACTTATTCATTAGCGCTACAAAAAAATTAATCTGAACAAACATTTATAATGATTTTTAATTTTTTAAAATCAATATTTCGTTGGATTTTTTAGTTATTTGTTCATCATTATTCAAATATCTATTATATAAGCGAAAAAAATACAAAGCAGAAAAAAGCCCATGCTTAAATAAAGTGGAAGAATTTGTGTATCAGATTCAATCATTGAATATTAATAAAGTGAAAGAATTTGTGTATCAGATTCAATAGTTGAATATTAATAAAGTGGAAGAGTTTAATTTATATAATAGAGATTATCGAATAATAATCAATATTTAGGTTTTAAAATATTATCATTTTAATTACTAATATGAGATAAATTAAAGTTTTTATATTTTGTACGGATTGTTTCAATCAAGTTATTACATATTGTCAATTTAATTTTTAATCAGAAGTTTTCTCACAGATTAAGGGAAAATCATCCTCTTTTATTTAATTAATATTTAATTGAAATTTAACATTCAATTTTATTATTAACTTGTTCAATATATCTCTATTATATAAGCTAAGGGAGGAGGTGTGGTGTCCTCTTTTGAAGTGACTAAAATACCCTTAATGATCTAATTAATGGAATGAAAAAAATTATAAAAGCAAATCATTTAAAAATTCTCATTCCAACTTGCCATTTAAAACAAGTTTAAAATGGTATATGCATCAAATACTTCAATCAAAAATTAAATGGACAAAATATTTATACCTTATAAAAAAAAATGGCATACATAACGTGGACATGAAAAGTCTGAACATTCATTACCTTTGATACTCTTTAATTCAGTTAAACCAACTCATTATTTTTGTTCTTTCTGTTCAATTTTCATTCACAAAAAATTAATGTTAACAATCACTCAAAACTTTTTATTTTTTTACATTAGCGAATTAATAAATCTAAATTCATCTAACTGTTGAATTTTTCACATTTAAGTTTAATCATAAATAAAGTATGAATGGAGTATCTAATAGAATAACAAATTTTGAAATTAACGCACGCATCGCGTGCATATGAAGGCTAGTATAACAAGTAGGAAGAAGAAAAGACTATTAAATATATAAAGAAATTTAAATCATTAAGGTTATATCAGACTTTTTGTGAAAGGACACCATTATAATAGAGATATTAAAAAAAAGTAGCATGTTTTCTTCTTAATATTGAACTTAAGTCGTCTATAATTTTATGGTAAAATTAGGCGATTTTTTAAAAGGCCAACTGACCAAGGTAATTGTGAGAAAAACAAAAAAAATTTCATAAGGCGGTTGACAAAAGCGTCTTCTAATTTCTAGGGTAAATTTAGAACAAAATTTTCCTAAAATACTTACAGTTTACATAATGTGGGGGAAAAATTAGCAAAACTTGGAAAAATGGCGGGAAACCCCGTATACTAGCAAGCAACGCAACTACGCAAGTAGTGCCAAGTACGCAACATACTCCATTTTCCCCAATTTTTAGGGTTTATGAACTATGTGATAATTAACATCAGTTTTCTCCCCCCCAAATCACAAATTAATCCGTAGTAAAAATGCCGATTTACAACATCAGAGGAATCAATGTGGATTTTCCTTACGACGCCTATGATTCCCAGGTCGATTACATGGATAAAGTCATTCAAGCACTTCAAGAAGTAAGATTTAGTACAAATTTCGCAGATTTTGTTAAAAATTTCTTTAATAATCGAAAGAGGGTAAAATTGATAGTGCATCAGAATGAAATTTAACCTTGCTGTAGAAAAAATATATTTTGATTGCTTTATTAGATGTTGTGCTTTTGAATTTTATGGAACATTTAACAAAATTAGCTTGGTTAATTGAGAGTTGTTATGAATTATTACGGGTGATTGAATGTGATTTATTGAAATGATGTTTGGTATGGCAGAAAAACAATGCATTGTTGGAAAGTCCTACAGGAACTGGGAAAACTTTGTGTCTTTTATGTGCTACATTGGCTTATAGGGCAAGTTTGGGTCCTTTTTCCACCGGTCAACGTGCCAAGGAAAACGGGTCCTCAGACGTGTCATCGTCGCAGTCTGCTGGCTCAATGCTGCCAAAGATTGTATATACTTCACGGACTCATAGTCAGCTCCGGCAGGTGGTTCAGGAATTGAAGAAAACCAATTACAGGTGAATGTTTAAAATGTATGCCTAATTGGCTAAATTTACCGGATTGAATTGGTAACAATGTGAATTGAAGTCCTTTTTTTTTGGTGGTTGTGTTTGCTTTGATCTTCTTATTTGTTGAATTGAGCTTTCTCGACAGGTTTTATGCGTTCTTTACTTGCTCTTGCTCATTGTTATTTACAGTGGACAAGAAGGGGTTTATGTTAATGTCTTACAGTCAGTTTATTTCTTTTCTGTTTGTTCATGTAAAGTTACTTTTGATTGTTATGCAACAGCTTTTGGCTGGTGAACGACGTTCTTACCAGCATTGTGTTAACTTCTTTTCGTTTAGATCCATTTGGTTTTTGATGGAAAATATTTTGTGGTGGAAAAACACCAATGATATTTGGTTTTCCTTTGTTTGGTGTGATGAAAAACTATTAAGTTAAGAAGGGGAAAATGGAGATGTTGGGAATGAGAGAGTGGAGGAAAATGATTTTTCTTCAAAATTTGAAGGAAAATGTTTACAAAGGGATTAAAACCCTTTTCCACCTTAGTTCTTGTCCAACCAAACAATGGTAAATGGGGAAAATGTCCAAAACAAACGGAGCCATATTGTAAAGCACCTATAAATCTATTGATTCATATATTTGATGGCAATAGTTCTAAATGTTCCTATTTCTATATTTGATTTCTTTCATCTTCAGTTTCGTTCAATGTGTGGAACAGTTGCTTATGTTAAGCCACACTATCAAAGTATTATCTGGCTTTGTTTAGCTCCATACCTATGAGTTGGTTATTGTGCAGGCCTAAGATGATAGTTTTAGGATCTCGTGAGCAACTTTGTATTCATGATAAAGTCAAGTTACTTCAAGGGAAAGCTCAAACCAATGCTTGCTCTTATGTTCGAAAAAGACGGAGCAAGCACTACTGTAAGCATCACAAGCTCACAACAGGTAATCATAGGATTTACATATAATTTTCTCACCTTTGTTGGAGTATCTGATATCTTATATGCTCTTTATCTTATTGATAGGAACACCGAGCATTGGTGTTTGGTTTACTAAATTATTTACTTCTTTTATCCCTCTCCTTTACATCACTATTCAGTACGGCGACATGAGAAACAATTGAATATATATCAATATACATGTGCTGGGCAACCAATCCTTGTTTGCAGTACCTTCTACTTATACTAAAAGCTCTCTCAATTCATCTCTTACCAGTCTCTGCTGAACTTTGATATCTTGATGATTCAACTTCCAATACCTGTAAAATTGAAGCTTAAAATTGGGACCATAGCACTCATTTAGAAGATGTTTCCTCTTAGTTGGATATTAACTTGTACATGATTCTGTGCTCTTAAAATTTAACATCCGTAATGTTTGTAAGAACCTGAAAAATTCTGTGTTCTGCTTCTTAATTCGACAGATTTTGTCAAAAGCAATCCTCAGATTGGAGATGAACCTATTGACATTGAGGATCTGGTCAACATTGGAAGAAGCTGTGGACCGTAGGTGTTTACATTAATATCAATTTTTTTTTTGAGCTCTACTTTTCTTCTTTCTCGCATGTGTATAGATTTCTTAATGTGCTGTTAAATTATTGTGTATGGAGATTGGTGATTAGTTACTTTTGTGTAGGTGCCCATACTATGTGTCACGAGAGCTGATCAAATGTGTTGACATATTGTTCGCACCCTACAACTATCTCATTGATCGTGCATATAAAGATTCACTTGGAATAGAGTGGAACAGCAGCATACTTATATTTGATGAAGCTCATAATTTGGTTAGTAGAAAAATTCAAAAATGCAGATATTTTATATCTCTTCTGGTAAAGTTTCTTTATTTTAGTGTACTTTTTAGTATGTAAATATCCCAATCTCATCATGATTGATGGTGTGCATGTTTTTTTTTAAAATTTTCCTTTGATTCTCTTATAGTTTCAAGTTTGTCAGTACACTTCATTGTACATGTTATAAGTATTATAATTATCATGAGAGCACTTTAATTTGAGACATTTTGTGGCCATCGTATGATGTGAACCCGTGGAAGTAAAATTCTATTGTGATAGAACCGGACATTGACCAAGTTGGCTCATCGTTTTAATGGGTCATGGAGAGTTTGGATACACATCAAGCCAAGTAGATCATATCTGTTATCAAGGTCTGTGTTCATTTCATTTTGTTTCCACTTCAGTTTCCCGTATTTTCACTGTTCCTAGGCAGGTTGAGACTCATTTCACCGTGATTATGAGAAATGCACCTCATGACCATGAGAATTGATCCTTGCACCTTAGTGTTAGGAGTTTCTTAGTGATCATCAACACATATACATACTTGTGCATCTGTATTGTATATATAGTACTCCCTTCATCTCAAAATAGACCTCCACATAGCTATACCTGGAATTGGATAACCCCTCCAGAAAAACCATTTTCTAATAAAACAAAAGTTAGGGGTCCAGGAATCATTTTCTTGTTCTCTTTGTCTATCACATCAACCCATCTTCTCTCTGTATTGTAATGCTTTTCGTTATTTCTGTTTTGCTCTCCATCCACTTCCACTATATTTTACCTATGATTAATAGCTATTCTCATTACCCATGCCAAAGTCAACCATGAAGTTAATTTTGGAATAGAGGGACTAATGCAGCTTTTAGATGCTTTAGAATGTTAGGTCTTGAACTAAGAGGACTGGTCATTCATTGATATCATAAAATTTGAGGTTTATTGAATTATTTTTTAGCATTGTGACGTCAATAGTTAAACTAACTGTAGAAGGGAGGGATAGAAGCACTAGGAGAGGATGGACATACATTGTGTATGTGTCGGGACTTGGAGCTGAAAAGTAGAGTCTGTATTTCTTGAAGTCTTTGCTCACGTGAACAAAATGGTAGAATCTGCAGCTTATTTATTAGGCAGAGGGGGTGGGGGATTATTTTTCTTGGTAAATTCCTTTCAGAAATTTCAGAATGTGCTTCATATCACGACAGAGTAACGCAGCCTAGTGCAGATCAAGGTATATCACTATTTGACTCATGAAATAGTGGGGGATTTTATATGGTAATCTATGTTCTCTCTATTACTTAATTTGAGTCATACTCAAAGTTTGGTACTACTACAACATATGATTATGTTCAAGTTGCAGATGAGTTTAGACTTTTCACTGTCATGTAAAATGCAGGAAAGCATTTGCGCAGATGCAGCCTCTTTTGACTTGCCTTCTACACTGTTGTCTGCCTGTATTTCTGAAGCAAAAAACTGCATTGACATCTCTATTCGAAGAAGAGACGTAGAAAAGTCAAGTGACAATAACTCTAACCCAGATAATTTTGCTATCCTTAGAGGTATTTGATCTATATGATTGGTAATGCTTCATGTTTGGAAATTAGCCAATGTTTCTTTCTAACCTTATTATTTTGATTTTCGTGATAATAAGTTTATTATGTCTTCTGAAGGGGTTTCCTCATAGAGCTTTCTTGCCCCCTAGTCGCATGAAAATAAAATAGATGAAAAGTCATTTGATGAAAATTAATTCGAACATTTCCTGTCAGAATAAGCATCTAGATCCAATCACTCAAATTATTAACTAAAAATTTCAAATGATTAAGATAAATGAAAGAAATAATTGTTTCTTTTGTAAAAATCCATCTTTGCTCTGAAACCTTGACTCTGATACACTCTGACTGTATTTCGTATAGCCCTTTTATTGAAACTTTGACTCTGATACACTCTCACCGTATTTCATATAGCCCTTTTATTGAAGCTTGAAAAGAGAATTGCTGAAGTGCCAATTGAGTCCAAAGAACTTGGCTTTACTAGACCTGGTCCTTATATGTATGAACTACTTGCTGATTTGAATGTCACGAGTAAGACTGCCAACATGCTCACAGGAATTATTGAGGAAGCTGTTCTTCTTCTTGAAGAAGGTAATCAAGGAATCTTTCATAGTTGATGTGCATTAATATACCAAGTTATTAACAATTACAATTATGTCCCATCCCCGCTTTGTGGATACGTTTTTGAGTCATTGGGTATGCTATGTGCATTTGAGCTATGTTGTAGATGCCAACGGAATGGAAAGTAAAGATTCGCATGGAACCACCTGCAGGTTGCAGACCATGAGTGATATTCTAAAGACGATTTTTAGAGATGGAAATACTTCTCATGCGAAGTATTATCGTGTAAGTTCTGCTATCGTTCATCAAATTTCTCTTGTGTATTGGTTGCCTTTATTAGAAAGGAGATACCTGAGTAGTCCACTCCTTTTGCACGTTGATTGCAGGTACATGTTCAAGAGCGTTTGACAAGTGATTCTAATGCTTTTAGAGGTAGTGTTTCTTAAGCTGCTTTCATCCGAACTCTGAAGTTTTGGACCAAACATATAGAGTTCTGTTTACTTGCTCTTTTGCATAAAATGATGGCATTTGGGAACATGAGAACACTTTATTATACTAACCAATATATAATCCATTTTGGCTAAATTGTAACCGTTTTTTCCATGTGGGGCCCATTTTCCAAAAGGATTAATTTTTTTAAGAAAAAGGATTATCATGTAATATCATAAAAGAGGATTACATGTTCACTAAAATGGATTATAATTCCACTATTCTCATTTCTCATATAAGAAGTGTTCTCATGTATTATTTTAGAATTGAGGATTCCTTATCCTTTATTGTTTACTTTGTTTTCATTTTTTTCCATTTGTTGACATTGTCCTTTATCTAGTAAAGAAGCTTAAATCTAGGTTGCCCAGGCTCGGGTACGTGTCCAAGTGTCCGACTCGGTTATTTTTTTGGAATATTTTCTAATTTTTAGCCCAAAACAAAGTGTCCAAGTGTCCCACCTATGTTCGAGTGTCGAGGATCCGACACGGATACTTGAGGTGAAATGAAGAGTCCGAGCAATATAGGCTCAAATAACCTTATTGATTGCAAAAAACTTGGAATCAAAATTAGGGATATAAGTTACTCCCTTTGTATATTTTATCTTTCTCACTTAGAATCTTCACACTATTACAATTAGAGAGAATCTTCTAAATTTTTCATAATATATAAGAAAGATTATAGTCATGTGGGGTCCTGTTTGTTTCGTCTTAATGAGTACTTTATTAATATTCAATCGTTATAATTTTTTACTAATATGTAGTGAAAGATATTTAAGAGCAAAGACGTCCATTAGGAAACGTGCACAATGAAAGATAAAAAAAATACAGAGGGAGTATTCATACCAAAACCAAGTCCAATCTAATCCAAACGGAAATACTTATTCAGATTGGATTCTTTTTCAAATCGGATGGTTATGGTTTCGATTTATTAAAAAATCGGATTTAGGGATTGGATTGGGATTGAATTTGAAGGTGTGTTTGGATCGAAAAAACCGGATAATCCGTAATTTTATACGACCTTCTATCAGGTTAGTTTTTCTTGAATAAAACTTACATTTATAATATTCAATCTATTTACCATTATTGCATGTCTAATTAACATAGTATTTTATTGCTATTGTTGCTGTCACTTGTTTAGTTAACTTGTTAATTGTTATATTGGTTGATTTGGATTTATGGATTTATCCTCTTTAAGACTTGTATTAAGGTTACATTAACTTTACAAATTGTTTAAGATTGATGATATGATTATGTTTAGGAATTTGAAGTAAAACTTTTTATTAAGGTTTGTGGCCTAATGTTTGGGCTTGTGAGAATTATTTTTGACATGAAAATCAGATATCTTAGCCATTATGCCCCCACAAAAGAACAAAATTTAGGCTTTCGTAGGTACCCAAACTAACAAGCTCTCAGATTGGATCAAATCTTACTTGATTGAAATTCGGATGAGATTTGAACTCAAAATTCAAAAAACTAAATTAATTTTGGATTGGTTCGATATTTGCAAATGGGCCAAATCCAAATCCAAACAAAAATACTGAACTTACACCCCTAATTAGAAATATACTCATGGATAATAACAACTCTTCAGGTTGATGAGTCTCTGCAGATGTTTTCTCTTACCTGTCTAATAAAGACCCTCTCTTCAACTAGCTTTTATTTCATCACATCTTGACTCTTCTATTAAAAATATATGCATTCAAAATTTTGTGCTGGAGAATCAAAATTCTTTTGTTTGGCATGTTTTGTAGTTGTATATTTGCATGTGGTAGGTGCTGTTCGCTGTATCTTGAAAACATAAAGGTGGTCATTTCTTACCAGTTTAATTTACTTGTTCTGGTTCTCCTGCTTTGCTCAGGCAAGTATTCTGGAAATAGGTATTCACAGATTTTGTGGTTCAGGTAATATGCCTAGTGGTAGGACGCTCAGTTGGTGGTGCTTCAATCCCGGAATTAGCATGGAAGATTTCTCCAGAAGAGGTGTTGGTTCTGTTATTTTAACATCGGGAACATTATCTCCCTTGGATTCATTTGCATATGAATTGAAACTGTAAGTCGGGACTGCTTATTTCCTGCATGACACTAGAACATAAATTTTAATAGCTCTCTTACCAAACCAAAAGGTTATTTTTCTGCTCATGACAGGGATTTCCCTATACGATTAGAGAACCCGCACGTTATATCATCAAGTCAGATCTGGGCTGGAGCTGTACCAGTGGGTCCATCTGGTTTTTCTTTCAACTCATCTTACCGAAATCGCGATGTTCTAGAATACAAGCAGGAATTGGGGAATGCCATTGGTATGCTAAAACTGATAATACATCATCTGTTTTTTCAAAATGTGAGGAGTGCTTCCATTTTTAAGACATTTGTGATTATAACCTCAATATATCATCTTTTGTGTCTAGTATAGGGGATAAAGTGTGTATTGCTTATGTAGGATTTAAGAAAAGAAGAAAAAAATTTAACTGTGCATCTCATGTTTGAGAAGTCCAGCTTGTATCTGATAGACCTTGTGGCTTGAGAAATATATAGTACATATGCGAGTTTAAGTTTCTTTAGTGTCTTCAGAAGTTAGGACCAGAATAATTAGGAGAATATATATATATATATTATGTCTCCCTTGCAAAAGCCAAAAGTTTTATTAAAAGATTGAAAGTGGAGGTCGTTGGACATTATAATATAATGTTTCTCCTTCTGTCCTTGTGGCTTGTCCTAAATGTTTCACTCTTAAAAGTGGTACTCTCTATATAACTCCTAAGGGGGAAAAAAGAAATGAAAAGATTTGATATTTGCAAGACAGTGCAGTAAATAAAGGAGAGGATAGATGTCCTAATATAATACCACTGTGTAAGGAGATTGCATTTGGCAATTATGTTAGGACATCCCAGGTGACTTAAATGTCACGGTGATAGGTGACACCGTGACATTAAGAGCAAGCCTGTTGCTCAGCCTGTTGTCTCATAGGGACAAGACTCGTTATGATCAAGGGAGCTGCAGCGCTCATGCCCTTCAAACAAATTAACCTCTTCTCTTCCAGCAAAACTTAACATTTGTAACATCCCTTTGGTTATAATCTTGACCACAAAGTTCCCCTAGTCATACTCCAAAGTTTTTAAGTGGTTACCTTCTTTGATTTTGTTGTATAAAATTGACTACCATAGTAAATCTACAGTTTTCTATTTCGTTTAAAGATTTTTCTTGTCCAGATGCTCCTGAGTCCTGATTATCATATTGCTTTTACTAAGTTGGCTTTTTTTGGTTGTGAGTAACAAAGACATCATAGAAAGCACAATAGGGTGTTGTCACTTATCTACAAAAAGACTAAGGTAAGATATATCACGCCTTCCTATGTTACTTGGACTCTTCATTATACTTTAAGCACCCGTGTCGGGCCTGTAGGAATTATAGCTCTGCAAAAACAGTAGATGGATAATAATGTGGGCCAAAAAGATTAATGTGATAATGAAGCTGTGATGTGTTAGAAACACTGTCTTAGAAGCAAAATTCGCCCCGACTATGGTGCAACCGGAAGTGGCGTTGCTCCCAAGATTTCACACAGGTATTCCCCCTAATGTGCACTCAAATAAGGGAAATTAGGAACTCATAATAGTGCTCAGAACTAGATAGAGAAAATCAATAAAGAATAGAGGAAGAAGATAATGTTTTTCGGTATATTTCTGAGGACAGCAAGACACTTGTTTTAAAGCCAAAAACAAACGATAACTGGAGAGATTTTAGTGAGAAATCTGCCAAACTAAATCTGTCAAATTAAACCAGAAAATTAATCCATAAAAGCTCTGTATTTAAGGAAAGAATTCAGATTTAGGGGAGAAAAATAAGCAACTATTACAACACATTTAAAACAGAGTGGAATAAACTTTGTAATTGAGAAGTTTCATAAATCTGAAGTCTCAGATATAACATGGCCCTTTTAGTCTATACCATAACTTTCATTTGCATTATATCCAACAGGGCCCTCAACACTACGAGTCTACGACATGGCTATGTATACTTCGACACTTCATTTTAGGCCAAATCGTATGATAATAGATTGTGTGTAAAAGCACAAAGTGAATAGTCTATCTTCTATGAAAGAGTCATGGAGAAAGAGAACATAAAGCCTTTGAAAAAAGCAAGGGAATGAAGGAAAATATTGATTGCTATTTGTTTATAAGCTCGAATCAACTTCCTCTTTGGTTGCATGCTTCTGCAGTATACTAAATAAAAGTTTCCCAATATCCTTTCCCTGTGGAGCTGCAGTAATAGTTATCATATGGTAGGAGCTCTGCTTGAGTTCTCGGAGGTCCTAGGTGGGGCAATTGGCTTTTTGGGGGTTGGAGGAGGGGGAGAAGAGGGCTTTTTATAATAACTCCAGCACTTAGTTAAAGTATTAGTGAAAGTTTACATTGTTAATTACCTCTCTTTTTTGTTGTTTCTCAGTTTTGTATCCTATTAATACATGCAGTCAATTTTGCTCGGATAGTGCCTGATGGGCTGCTTGTTTTCTTCCCATCATACTATGTCATGGAACAATGTATCAGTTGCTGGAAGGACAATGTAAGACATTGAATTTGTCCCAAAACTTCGTGTTTGATTGAAATGTCTACTCATTTTAAGCTTCATTTTGTTTTAGTCTCGTGGCAATGTGGCCTCTCAAAGTACAATATGGGAAAGAATATGCAAATTTAAACAACCTGTGATTGAACCAAGGCAGTCTTCATTATTTGGTTCATCGATTGAGGTAACTCAATGGTTCATTTAAGCTAAAAGGCGTCTATTACCAATTTACCATTCTGCCATGTGGACCTTATGCAGAGGTTTATTTGCAGGACTTCACATCAAAGTTGAATGATCCATCTACATCTGGAGCAGTATTTTTTGCTGTTTGTCGTGGAAAGGTAACAAAATTCTGGGATGTTATAGTATACAGAGCAGGGGCTATCAGATTCAGCCACCGAACTATGTTCTTCATAGTTGTGGTGGTTTATAATTTGCTACCACTCTACATTGCTAGCACTCTAAATTTGCTGCACTTCCTCGCGGACACATTAACCTGGAACTTTGAGAAGGATAGCCCAAAAATTATTGAGAAAGAGAGGATACAGATATGAGCTGCCTGTGTAACCTATTGAATGCAAATTTTAGTTTAACATCAATGATCAAAGTACCTAAAGTAATTTACAGACATAGCTTTTCACTCAATAAGCCCTAGATCTAAGAATTATTATATCAAATGATGCAGAGGTACCACAAAAGATTAGGGCTTTGGTCGAATGGTCGCTGGAAGTTGATGACATGACTGGCTGCTTATCTGCTCTTAAGCCAATCTCAAGCAAGGGGAGAAAAGGAGTGGCTTAGTTTTAGTTAGAGGAAGTGAAACGGTTTAGTTGAGAGTTGAGACTTGAGAGCTTGAGACATTAAGTATAAAGGGGAGGATGCTTCTTAATTTTCTATCTAACTTAGATTTGGACCTGACCCTTCTTTAGCAAGCCCAATTATAATATCTTGAGCATCTTTTCTTATCTCGTATTAATTTTTTTTTTGTTCTTTATTAATTTATTTTTTGATTTTTCTGATGGCCAGCATCTGTTCTTTCTAAGCTTGTGAAGAATTAGTTAATCTTAGTAGACCCAATGATATATTTTCTTTGGACTCTCACTGTCTCACATACATTTCCCATGAAAATAGCAAACTTGTCAGATGCAAACTGCTAAGAACTAATATTAGGGGAGGGGAGGGCATTTAGATATCATCCGCTTTTAGTTTACTTGGGGAATAAGTTGGATACTGCTATGAACTGATATTTTAGGGTAAGGGTAATTTAGGTATTATCTTAATGAGTAGCTTAGGGAATAAGCTAGGTAGTTATGCTAAGGAAATTACTCTATATATAGGGTTAATTAGAGAGAGGAAAGTATGTTGAAAATTGTTAAGGAAAACTTGGGTGAGCTCTTGTAGTTCAATTGGGAGAGAATCAAGCCTCTCGAAAGCTTGAATATCGGTTACTTTTGCTGTTTTTACTATTACTATTCAATCAAAGTTCATTTTCTTCTTTAATCTCTCTATTTTACTTTTATAATCTGTCCAAGCTATGTTAATTCATAGCAGATACTTTGTTAGGGAAAATAGTATAGATAAAGAGCAACTCAGAATTGAAAGGGCATCTTGAAAATTGATAAGAAATTGGGTGAGATTTTAAGAGTTCAATTGGGAGAGACTCAAGCCTCTAGCAAGCTTGAATATCCTTTAGATTTGTTGGGCTTACTGTTTATAATCAATCAAGCTCATCCTCTTTCCTTAATTTCTCTATTTTAGCACTATAATCTTTCCAAGCTAAGTTAATTCTTAGCACAAACTTACACTTTTTCAAGCTCCCTCACCTCCAAATAAAAAATCAAATAAAGACAAATCCACCTTATTTGAATTACTGTCATAAGCGAACTGCATATCTGTACCACGTTGAGCTGACCATACTATGTTATTTACGTCACTCTGTCTCAGTATCCAGTAAAGATTGTATAATGTATACATAACATCTGACAAGTGACAGCAGTTCACAAACCATTTTTCTGTCAGTATAATATGGTGGGCTTGCTTTGATGTAATTTTATGCAATATCTTTTCAGAGGTGACAAAAGGATCAAAAGTAGGGAGGAAAATAGAGGGATAGGAATATTGTACTGAAGTATGGAGCTCCTCATAGAGGAAAATTCTTTTTTTGCTGAAACTAAACTACATAATCTTCTAATAAATCTCATCTGTTCTACATTGATTTCAGGTCAGTGAAGGATTGGATTTTGCTGACCAATTTGGAAGGGCTGTGATCGTTACTGGATTGCCATTTGCCACAAGGACAGATCCGAAGGTTCAGTCCGACTCAATTGTTTCTTGAGACAAATATCATGAGTTTCTGGGGGAGAATCTAGTTTGCTATTGATGTTTTCGTCTGTGAGTGTCAATTCCTTGATGAAAATGAAGTTACAGAACACACATTTAAGATTATTGCACTTAATGATGCTAGTTGGCGCTAGAAAACGCATCGATAGAAGGCGTGCAATTTGCATTTAAGATTCCTCATTCACCCTCTTTCGTATGCCTTAGCTACGTATTGAATTGAAATAAATTGTATTGAAAACTATCTCAATGGAACTTGTAAGGAGGCTCACTGCTCACCTGGGGGTGGGTTTATGCAACCTCTCTCCTGTGATAAAAAAGAGGCTCTTTCTATCCACAAGCTCATAAGGATGAGGTCCAAATAACACACCTTCCATAGGCATGCAGCCTCTCTCCTGTGATAAAAAGGAGGCTGGTTCTATCCAATCTTCATCATAAGGATTAGGTGAAAAATTTAACACACCTTTTGTAGTCAATATTTTAGTCTCTAAAGAAATTTTTGCATAGAAGTGGTCACCTTTTGAACATTGTTGGGAACATTTTGAGTTGGAAGGGTTGACTTTGGATTCTATAGACTGTTCTTTCTTGATCTTCTTCATTGCTGTGCGGTGTGGGTGTTTTGAGCATGTGTAACGATTTCTTATAAATCTAGCTATGCTACAGAACTAAATGTTTGACTTTCATCTTCATTGGCTCGTTAAGAATGGACAATTCGAATAAATTTACAGGGTAATAAAAAATAAACATTTTAGACTACATAATTGATCTTGTCAGAGTGACTTAAGTTATGTCTTCTTCTCTTAGAATTTAGTATTGCTATTACTTCTTTTCGCTATCGATTTTCATATTTTTATTTTTTATTGGTCCTGAAGACGTATTCACGAATTTGATTAATTGCAGATCCGCCTCAAACGAGAATTTTTAGATGAACATGCACGGGACCAGAATACAGGTCATAAGGTATGTGGATTGTGGATACAACATTATGAAAGATGGCTCTCAAAAGGGATTTCTTGCTTTTCCTAACTGAAGATGTTGAATTACAGCCTCTAACAGGAGAGGAATGGTATGATCAACAAGCTTCTCGGGCGGTAAATCAGGCTGTTGGACGTGTAATCCGACATCGGCATGATTATGGAGCAATAATATTCTGTGATGAAAGGTTTTTTCCAAGTATCATTTTCATTATTTCTTCCCACTGTTACAATCATTGAAAATTGTAAACGCTGTTATGTTATTTGTGGGGCAGTGACCTAGAGAATCTTCAATTATCTCTGACACTACAGGCTGCTACCCCGTGTCATGCTTTAATTTTTTTTATTTTGAAATATTTCATTTCATTATTTGAGCTCTTTTTATGTCTGTCATGTCGATTTGTTTAGTTAGACCTAAGCTTATTTTTCAGTGTGGTAGTTGAGGTGGGACTGTAGGGGAGATAGTAACGATGTCCATTTTTACCAAAAATAACTGGCTCCTCAATAATAAAGCTCTTCAGAGTACTTCTCGAGAAAAAGCTCTTCAGAGTACTTACTCAGACATATCGTTTATTAAGGACTATAGGAAATACAGGATTATGTTTCAGCATAATATCAAGGAATCTTAAGACAATGGTCGTACGATGGAACAAATACGACAGAAACCAGAACTTGCTTTTCCAGTTTCCCACATAATGGCATTCATCTGCACTAGAAGGGCTGAGAATTAGACATGTATTATCACGCTATCATCTATAGTTATTTCTGCAAAATCAAGAATAGATATGCCATTGATCTAGCTTTTCAACATTTTCTGACAACGTATATTCACTAAACTGACGGAGCTTTGCTCTTGAATATTCAATATCCTGTATTTCTTTCATTCTACATGCACCACCAGATTGCACATTGAAGGATCTGACTTCCACTCTCCAGTGATTTAAGGCTACTTCATCTTTCACTTCCCAGCCACTGGAACTTCTGTGGCCTTAGAGACTGAAACCTGACTAACTCCTAACAAAGATGAAATACGAAGGAGAAACAACTCGAGGACAAAGATCAATAGAGGAATTGCGACTGGGTTATGGGAGAGGGTATGAGGGATTAGGTGGTTCTTCTGTTCATTATTCATTTGCTGATCAATCCGACTTGCGAGTAGATGCTGTTCTTATCCTTAGTCAAGGTTAGCCGACGTTACTCTTGTTCTCAAGTGCCTTTTTAGATGAGAGCTTTTTACTTCAAATTTAGGGAGCAATGAGAAGGCCGAAATAACTTTGTTTTCAAATTTTTCCTTGCTTATATCGACCATATTCCCTTCACTATGCTTGTGTGCACCCTTTTTCCTGTTCATAGTTTACGTTCCTTGGCATTCTGGTCCATGAGTCAAGTTGATGGGAAGGAAGCAGATGAGATCACATCTATCATTTCGTTCTTGAAATCCCATGTGTCCACTGTGTCCACTGTGTCATAACATCAGATCCATGGTTTTCCTTGGTGCAAGTTCAGGATAGTAATCGTTAGGGGTGTTAATGAGAAAAGATAGCTCGCTAGCTACTTGAGATTGACTCGGTCAAAACTCGACTCGAGTGAGCTTGAATTGAACTTGAGGTCGACTCGAGATGTTGATGATTAGAATCGAGCAACTGGAAACTCAACTAGAAAACTCGTGAGAAACTTGAATACACAATTATCAACTGTTATCCAAAGCAAACTGTATAAATCCTTTATATTATCAACTCTAGGGGTGCCAATGAGACCAAACAACTTGCGATCTACTGGTGACCGACTCGAAGAAAGCTCGATCTAGGTGAAAACTCGGCTCAAGTAAACTTCACTCAACTCGAGTCCTAATCGAAACACTAGCAAGTCGAGTCGAGCCAAGCTACTCCAAACTCGAACTTGACTAGCATCGATTACACCCCTAGTAAGTAGTAACCTTGTACCCAAATCCCTACTATCCTTTAATTTTAATTAATCCTTTGTAAGTGCATTATTGGACGGGATGGATCTCTTTTAAGGGTAGGGCTTTCACTCTAACTGCCATACTTGATTCAAAACCAACAGCCTCTTGTTGAAAGAGTTGTTACAAGCCTGTATCTTGAAAATTGTGTTTTATGTTTCTATAGTCCCTAAATATGAACCTAATCCTCCCTGGATGCAGTAATCCAACTGTTTCATGGAAGAATTGTATTTCTTAATGAAGAAACAAATGGCTATCAGATTCACAATTTGCCCTGTGCATTAACAAAATCGGGTGAGAGTTTTCGCTGTGTGACAATGATTGGTATTGTGGGAGCTTTTGCTCTGTTAAAAAGTATGAGATGCAAAAAGTTTTTGAAGTTGATCATTTCCAAGTTTCCTAAGCTAGTGTGATATACTTCTTTGAAGAACATTCCAAGCCGTTCATTTAGTTTTCTAAACAAACAATGCTCATACCTTTTTTAACTATATAGCATTAATGTGAGGCATCAAGTTGCATGCCTGTCGGTCCAGACTAATAGTTATGTAAGCATTGCAGCTAAAACACTTGCTCCTTTTATTTTTATCAGGCATACACAAATTTTGGAAAATTTACTTTGATCACTAATATCTCTCACAATATGCTAAATACTACGATTTATTATAACATTAAATTCGTCTTATAATATTCCTTTTATAATAATTTTTTCTTATCATTTTTGTCACTACATATTAAGAGTAACTAATAATAATCAATAATCTACCTCGAATATTGTGTTGTCCTTATAAAAAGAAACAGGGGGAGTTTATATTAGTGCGGATCACTGAAACCCTCAGGAGATCATAACTCATGATGTGGTAGAATCCCAATTTTTTTTCGTTTCATTTATGATAAAGTTATGCTTGAACGTAGAGCTTTTCTTGCATCATATATTACATGCTTGATATTAAATCTTCTAGTTTTAAGCAGGTTTGCATCCTCACATCGTCAGTCCCAGGTTTCACGTTGGATACAACCTCATATCAAGGTTCTTCCTTGTTATTCTTTTAAGATCCATATGGAATTAGTGAACATTTTCATTTTCTCATTCTGGTCTGTCTAAAGTGGTGTTATCTGGTCTTGCAGTGTTATTCCAAGTTTGGGGATGTTGTCTATACCTTAACCCGTTTCTTTCGTGCTGGAGTTGATCGTCCTGTGAAGATTGAACCAGTAGAATCTCTTTGTAATGGTGAAGTTTCTTCTGCTGCTGGGTTTTCCATGTAAATGCTGTTTGTGATATATGCACCAATTCACGAGTTTTCTTAACCCATCAGAAATGTTATTTTACGAATGTGTGCAACTGGAATTGCATTCATTTTCAAGATTCAATGTGCACTTGACTAACACCATGCTTATGCACTACTAATCTATGCATCATAATCACGCAGCAGCAAGAATGCCTTATTTTTCTTCCTTGGTAGCTTTTGACCATACCTGTTTTGCCACTATGAACAAAATTGACAATGCCATATAAAGTATCGTGTACATTTTCTGGCATTTCAAAGTTGTACTTTGATTTTATTGAACATATCATCTAACTTGAAAAGAAATTTCTGGCGAAGATTTTTATACATTGAAGAAAATACTACGGACATACAGGTACACAGGAATTTTGGGGCAGGAAGAATTAGGATGTTATGTATTGTTTCTCAAACATGATTTTCCCTTATAAAAAGCATATACCAACAAGCTGAGTCCAACCAACCCCCTGCCCCAGCAAATTTAGTAATTATTATCTCCTATTAAGGCAGTCTATGTCCAGTTTTGAGAAAGATTTAGACTGAAAAATACGAAAGCAGAATGCAATTTGAGAATAGAGGTGGCGGAACCATTGTTTTCCCATTTTATAGATGCTAGTTGTCAAAGCAGTGATTCATGTTTGAGTAAAACTATTTGAACTAGTTGCAGATACTATCACTTCTGCGTATATCTCCATTTCCAACTCTCCATGTCGTGAACGGTGCCTATTGATGTGGGCATTGGACACTTGGGTCTTTCTGAACCAATACAGTTAGTTTTCCTTCACCATGCCTTCCCGCTCTTTCCTTATTGAGTTATTGTGGATTTCTTCAAATCAGATTCTCTCTCTTCTCATGATAATTGATGCTCGTGTTATCACTGTTCCTCTGCATAGTAATTGATGACTTGCGAAAAACTTTCGTTAGTTAATATTTTTAATAGGCTGCTTCTACTTATTAACAACAAAGACATGCTCAATGGTATGTTGTGAGTTCTTTTAATATAATACGTAATTAGTTGTATGCTGCTGGAAAGCGGACCTTGTGCTGTGTATCATTGGTTTCACCAGTACTTAAGACATAGCTGACACTTGACAGAATCAATTTTGCAGGGAAGGCCTATGGGGAAAAGTTCTCTCAATCTCGCGACAGTTGCTGTTCAGAAATGAAATTCAATACTGTGGTAAGTTTGCATGTTCCATTGCTGATCTTTCACTGGAAAAAGAATGAGCTGTCAATTTCTCATCTTCTGCCTCTTATTCCGTTGTGTTTTTGGTAATCTCCTGGCAGGCTGTTGATAAAGACTGCTGTATAATGTCATCATCTTCCAGAAACAGTGCTGGAAAGGGCGGAAGTGATAGTCAGTTATGTGAAATCCTTCCTGCTAATAGATCATCCCTTGCACATCAAAAGCAAATGCAGGCTGTTTCAATGAAGCAATCAAGTTTTTTATTAGGGAATGGTAGCAAGCTGCGTCTGTCTGGAACTACTTATAGACATAAGACCTCTGAAATAGTCGACTTGACGAGTAATGATTCATCTAATCTAAATTCAGATGCCGAGCTAATTGTAAGCTGCTCTTCCAAAAGACAGAGAGTTCCTGAAATAAAGCCTGCTAATACACAGTATAAAGCAGTTCCCTGTGACATGACCTCAGGTATCACAAAAGTGAAATCGGAAGGCACTCCTTTAAAAAGTGGCTATATTGAAGAAAATAGATTTCAGAGTAGTTTGAATAAGAAAATGAAAAAAACGATTGCTAGTTTTTCAGTAGAGGCTGTCGGTAATATAACTGCTCAGGAATCAGGTTCCAGCCAGGCAAACCAGGGTACTCTCTCTTTATCTTGTCAGGATGAGGAGGCTAAAGGATATAACTTTTTAACTCAGGTATTACTCTCTGGATGAAACTTTTATTTCTTCAGATATGTGCTAGAGATGTACAAAGCAAAGTTATTTGGTGTTGTTTCCAGGCTATGGAAGCAGATATTTTCCTTCCTGCCAGGCTATAATAAATTAGTAGTACCTCTTGAAACTGAGTAGATGGATATGGAGGCCTTAATTTTTTTTTACCTATAAAAAATAAGTTTCGGGAAAACATAAGTTCAGGTAAGAAACTGAAAAGAAGTTCAGGTATGTAGTTATTAGGTGAAAAGAAAGCAACCATGTAGATAGTAAAGAATCACGAAATAGGTTATTTTGTCTGTTAAGCATTGCAGTATATATCAGTGTTCAGATGTTGTAAATTGAGAATATAATCCCTCTATCCCACTATCAGGTGATCATCTTTCATTCTGTAACGTCCCACAATTAAGTTAACATGACATCGACATAGACCCACCTACTTTTTTCTGAGTCTCTACCTTTTCACCATCTCCATGCAAAAACAGATGCTAACTTAAGTGTAGGGTGGAAGGAGCAGTTATATTGTTAAAATGGTTTTCATAATCAAATGAATTTAGCTAACATAGCTTCCATCTTAAGGGCTAAGCAGTAAAAACAAAAGAAACTCGTTTACTGCCCGTTTGTCCCCACCCCAAATCTTTAGCTTGTTTAGCTGATGTAGTAACTTTAGCTCATTTACATTATGTAATAATTTAAGGACTGGATGCAGAGGTGGCAGTTTCCTTCTTTTGTCAAAATCTTAGACCAGAGGAATATGAGGACCAGTGCTAGAGTCATGCTGAAAGCAGTTAGGCAATAAGTTAGCCCAACATTCATGGACGTTCTATCATGCTTTACTGCAAGAGAGAGACTTTTGGCGTGCATTCTAGTTTTGTATTGTACTTCATTTGCTTAGAGTTGGAACCATTTATGTGCTTTATGAGATAGCAAATGGATTAAATGCTCACTGCAAAAGAGCTTTCACCTGATTTTGCAGGTGCAGCAGAAACTGAGTGAGTCAGAGTATAGAGAATTTGTTGGCTATATGAAGGCGCTGAAGTCAAAGGCTATGAAAATAGGTCTTGTTTTGCAATCCATTGCAAAACTTTTTTCTGGGCAAGAGAGGCTTCCTCTTCTTAGAAGGTAGTGCTATTAATGCTGGCAGCTTCGTCATCACTTCCAAGTACCATGACACTCAATATATCTACTTCTTACATACACTTGTGCACACATAAATACATACACCCTTATATTAAAGAAAGGTATGAAACACATGCACTGGGAGAGGACCAGAATTCTGTTACAATCTTGGGGTAGAAATTGTCTGCCAGCCATGTTGATCTGAAAGTGATAAATCTATGAAGGCCAGCAAGGTATGAGTGTGAAAAAATGGCCAAGAATCCAACTTAATCTTGTGCAAAGACTCAGTGAGAAGCCTTACTCAATATGGATGACCATGCAGAACGCTGTGCATGTCATTTCTCTCCGTTTGTGACTCTCAATATGGATATATATGCAGAGTGCTATGAAATATTTTAGTCCTTGAGTCTATCTGTAGCGATTTAAGAAGCTTGCAAATGCATTAAGATGGAATCAAGATAACCTCACACCAACCCTTCCATCTTAATTATAATGCACAATAAGTGAATTTCAATCTCCTACTCGTGAAACACATTAGATTCTTGTTCTTTCAATTTTCGACAGTGTAATGCTATATTGCTATGACATCCTCCCTCCCAATTTCCTGTTCCCGTAATACTGCAATTTTGATTTGAATGTTATGTGCAATATCTAAATGATTCTTCTGCTGCTCTGACAGATTCAAGCAGTATATCCCAGAGAAGTACCATTCTTTATATGAGGAATATTGTAAATCAGCTGGTCTTTAGTATAAGAGATCCCTCTTCGCTGACTGCATATGGGCCATTTTGGACTTGTCATCATCTGATATTCATCGTTATTCTGGAAGGAGGAATTGTTCCACTTCTGGAAGACGTTGCGTTATGTCACCAAACCGCGATTTTTCATATATAAATGTAACTAATGTATCCCCTTCATAAATTATTTCCCCTTTTGACCGGTGTTAAGCAAGTATATTTCTCTGAAGCTATGCTCTAACCATACACATCATCTGGAGTTGGACAGTCCTCTATCAGTCCGAATCCGATAAGATCTGAGTCCAATAAGAATCTTATACCAGCTAACTTAGTTGGAAAATGCTGCAGCTTCTAAGCCTCCTTCAAAGTGTGAAAGATGCCTCTAGCATTATCTTGTTCCGCGAGATCACAATTAAAGGAAGAAGAGAGTTCAGACTTCTGTGTAGGAAGTTGCACATCCTCGTCTCAGGACTCGGGAAAATTCTGAGCTATTAATCTTTTGCTGCTGTGGAGAAGTTGAGCTTCACAGCTATAATTGATATTTATTGTTGGACTAGAAATTGGTATCTGGTACATCCTGATACGAGTTTGAGTCAAGTTTTCAGGCTCCATTTTGCGTGATAAAGTTAGGTTGCCAATCTTGAGGTCGCTGTAGATTCTCAGGAGAAACTGGAGCAAGTGGATTCATTGTGAATCTTTATATTTTCCATGCTATAAGCTAGATGAAAATGTATAGTATTTAGTATTTACACCTGTTTTGAACTAATGGAAGAGTTTCTAAATTTTCTGGTATCTTATGTATATGTTTTTTTTTTTTTTTTTTTTTTTTTGGACATCAGTAAAACGTACATTAAAAAAAAAAGCAATTAAATACGTAGTAACGGTAGATGGCCCTTCCTGACATGTGTTGCTAGATCGTGAGCCTTTTGAACCTGGATCCGAGAGACCTTGGTAATCCTACACCATACAAATTCCTGGGCAATCAAACGAATATCACGAGTGTCCAAGTAATCGAAATGGGAGATGCCAGTGGTTTTAATAAACTTCGACGATAATTTCGGAATCCGTGTACAGGGATATTTGTGAAAACCTTGACCTTGTGCCCAAAGCAAGGCCTGAAGACATGCCTTAGCTTCTGTGAGGAGCGGCAGAATCTGCATGAATACAAGATGCTTCTCCTGTCTGAATCTGATTTTAGCAATCTCAGCCACCCAAGCAATACCTGCCAAGGTCGACGTAGAAACCCACGACCCATCCACTTGAATTTGTAGTTGCGGACCCCTCGAAAGGAGGAACCAAAATGTACCATAAGAACCTGGTGGTCCAGGACCTTCTTCGATCATTTGAGGAGAAAACATCGGCCTAGCCAAAAATGTTATATGTTGCTGTCTGACCTGTTGTGTAAGGACATGTAAACTATCTCCATCAGGCGTGAGTTATTAAAAACCAAATTATTCCTACACTGCCAAATGTCCACAGTGTGGCAATGAAAACCGGAATACGATCCCCCAAATACCCATCCGTACGATAAAATATAAAATCCATGCAAGAAGCCATTCTCTAAAGGGAACGTAACTAACTAAGTTCGAAATAATACCCAACTGACTGGTCCGCCAGGCATAGTAGCTAGGGGGCACATTCTGAATAGATGTTGGCAGGTCTCGGATTCCACGCACAACAAGGACAGTCACTCGGACTGACAGCCCCCGAGCTGACAGATTAGCAACTGTTGCTAAACTGTTATGCCAAAGTTTCCATAGAAAAATCTTCCATTAGGCATGATGCGCAACCCCATAAAATCCGAAAAAATTCGAATTTAGAGGAGGTGTTATGCGGCAGATGTCAATTTGTCGAGAAAGTAAATAGTAGCCAGACTTAGTGGTGTATTTACCCGAAGCTGTGTGAGGCCAATACGGAAGTCACACTGAGTTGCCAGACTTGGCAATTCTAACCCTCGGATAGCCCCTATCGTTTCTGTAGTGAATAGGAAGTAATTCTGGGAATATTCCAAGCTTGCTGAGAGGGTAAAATGAGGGACCCAACAGTGACAGCAGCTGCTGTTCGCAGTGTTATCCGATCACGGAATATCGGTATTTGACCATTGACCCATCGATTCTGACCAGCCCGTAGAGTTGAATTAGACCCAATTTTCCAAGCATAATTATCAGTAAGAATCCTTTCAGCCTGATTTAAACTCCGCGCCCCAAGACTCTGTCCTTTTAAGGAATGTAACATAGAAATATGCGAAGTAGATGTAGGGAATTTGATGCAAAGACTTGGCTGACTAGTAATTCGAATTCCGATGAATACGCCAAACTTTTTTCATCAGCAATGCACGGTTATGAACGTAACACTACGTAGTCCGAGTCCCCCAGCCCTTTAGGCATATTGCAAACAATCTTTCCGTCGCCAAGCAATTCCTTTCCCTGAAGGTTTAGCCCAAAAAAATCTCGATACCATGGCATCCACCTTTTTAGCAATGGTTGTTGGAAGAAAAAACAGAAGTATGTGAGCAATTGAAGCAATGAGAACCGAGTTGATAAGAATCAGTTGCCAGCTTGTGATAAGGGGTATGACTCCATGCAGTAATACGTTGTGAGATTTTATCCAGTAAATAGTGAAATGCTGAGTCTTTTTCCCCTGAATATCCACTGGTGTACCAAGATATGTTCCCAAGAACTTGTAGCCTCCAATTGAGAATACTTTTATACTCAGTGAGCACCCTTGAGGAATATTAGGACTAAATTTCACATATGACTTGGTGAGACTTATCATTTGACCCGAATCAAGCAGAAACGTGCGAGAGTCTTGAAACTTTCGTACAAGAAACAGTAGTAGCCTTAAAGAAAAGAAGAGCATCATCAGCAAAAAAAAGATGGGAAATAGGAGGTGCGTACCTGTGTGCTTTAATACCATCAAAGTGCCGAATATCTGTGGCTTGTGTTAGCATACGGGACAAGATATCCATACAGAACAAAAACAAATATGGGGAAATAGGATCCCCCTGCCTTAGCCACATTGAGGAGTGAAGGCCTCCGAAACCTGTCCATTGACTAGAATTCGATATGTGACAGTAGAGATGCATTGTTGAATCAATCGTAACCAATGTTCAGGAAACCCATATGCTCTGAGAACTCTTAAAAGAAACACCCAGTTAACACGATCATAGGCCTTATTCATGTCTAGTTTAATCCCCCAAGATGTACATTCCCACGACGATGTTTATTGATGACGTGAGTGAGCTCATGACTAATCAAAATGTTGTCGTCCATATCCGCCCGGAATAAAGGCACTTTGATATTCACTGATCAGTCCTGTAACAAGGCCGTAATCTGTTTACCAAACATTTTGACGCACATTTGTAAATGTGTTGCATAAACTAATCGGCCGAAATTGAGTAACCTCTTCGGATTAGGACCTTTAGGTAGTAAGACAATAAGCGATTGGTTCCATTCCCGCAAAATGAATCCCGTGGTAAGAAATCGACTAACCGCCTGGAATACCGGTACCCCTAGCAGTCCCAAGTGCGTTTTGAAAAATTCTGCTGTAGAACCGTCTAACCCTGGAGACTTAGCTTCCCAATTCCAAACATGGCATCATGAATTTCTAATTCTGAAAAAGGAATAAGGAGTTGTTGTTGCTGGATAGCAGAAAGTTGTGGAAGATTTAGTTCCCGAAGCAACAATCCAATATTTTCATCATACGCTGGATCAGCTCCGTAAAAGGAGAAGGTAGTAAGCCTTTTTAAAATGTCGCGAGATTTCAATGGAGATAGCATGAACATCATCAGTCCAATCACCCTCCGCAGTTTTGAGGAGATAAATGTAAGCCGAACGTTGTTTCTGTTTCAATTTATTAAAAAAGAACTTGTAGAAGTTCACCATCCTGAAAAACTTATCCTTAGAACGTTGCGACCAGTAAGTATGAGCCAAATTAGCCTGGCGCATTAACTGTTGTCTTGACTCATAAAATCATTTCCTTGCTGAAATTACAATAGGCCAGCGCAAGTAGTTAATTGTCAGAAATATCCTTCCAATCAATACCCCATACTACCTTGTGATCCAAACACCATCTCTTTAGATCTTGACGTAATAATGAAAGATGTTTGGTAAAACAGTACATAGAAGATCCTGCAATGGCCTTTTCCAAACAGGTGATAATATTCGGAATATCTGAATGTGTAAGGCACCAATTTTCAAACTGGTAGGGTCGCCGCCGAGGAATAATGGTGGCGCTGACTGGTAAAATATTGCGAGTGATCAGAATGAGGATTGGAAAATGTTTCATAACTAAGCGGATATTTTAATCCATGCTGGCGACCCATATGTACGATCAAGATGCTCAAGAATCAAACCTGACCCTTCTCGGTTATTTGTCCAAGTAAACCGAGGTCCCACAAAAGGAATATCTTGTAATTCTAAATCATGTTTCCAATTAGTAAAATCCTCCCATCCCCTAATAGTGCATCCCACCTAATTTGTCCTCATAATGATCTAATTGGTTTATATCACCAATAATGAGAAAATCGGATAGGAGATAATAATTGGAAACAGGTGAGCCCACACATTGGGCGTAGTTGATGACTCGGTTCCCCGTACAAGAACAAAACGTACCATTCATTCCATTATTACAGAGATTTTACAAAAAACATAGTTACACATAGAACTAAGTACAGTCACATCATAAGGAGCCCAGCAAAAAACAACCACTCCTCCACTAGCACCTACAGCATCAACCCAACTACACTACGTGGCCTAGTACTATGAACAAACCCTGTACATGATGTACTGTAGATTTTGTTTCCTGCAAAACAAAAACATTGGACGTACGGTAGATGTTAACCAGAGTATATACGGAATTATCGGAGCGTCCCTGGACGTCAAACCCCGACAATTGAGCGAGAGGATATTCATGGAATAAGGTGGTGACCGATCTGGGTCAGTCACTACCACTAGGAGAATCATCTGACAATTTTCCATCATTGAAAAACGACGATCAATCTTGTCAGCTTCATGTGATAATTGGTGGCCTCATCATCATTACTTTAATGCGTTGAAAATCCATTTTCCCGTGGAAGTGGTGGAGAAGTTGCTGCATTGCGCTTTTTGGAAGCTTTGGAAGTGACTTCATCACCAGGTTCAACTCCCATGGATCGTGCCATGGACACATCAGTCAATGCCTTAGTCTGAATCCCAGTTGGTGCAAATCCACCTTTAGTTTCCCATTGTGCAAAACGGTGTCTTTTACTGCTTTGGCTTGCTGAACTAGAGTCCCCGAGCAAATCATCCACCCCGTCAATAGAGTAGCTGCGAATATGGCGTTTCCGACCACATATTTCACCCTCTTGGTCGGACGAACGCGGTGGTCGCATAGTGCGCCATTCACTAGGTCCAGCCTCATTTGGTGCCGGTGGTGGATTCCATGTCCATCCTTGTTCTACCAGAGCCTCAAGAGTGCCATTCCCATGTAAATCATTCCAAGCACCAGTAGGACTAGTAGCAAAATGCTGACAGTTTCCCCCATCCACGCCATTACCCGTACCCGTATCTGGAATAGGATCCTTGCTAACAACATCTGCACGAAAGGTGGTTGGAAGTCTTGTGGTAATACCCAGGTGTCTACGAAAAGGTCGTGGCCTCCGAACTGAGCCCTCGGCCGCTGCATGGCCACTCGACGGATCACCCCCTACCCTCGTCGAAGCCCCTCGCATCACATTTGTTTTATTTCCCGGCCTTTGAACCGTCCCACAAGTAATATCATCCACACCAACACGCCTCCCCGACAACGCCACCACTTCTTGTGGTTCATTTTCCCTGTTAACACTGTCGACAGAACCGCTGGAAAAAGTCATGGGTGGATTTGTATGTGCCTCAGATTCACGGCCTGAAGGATTATTTGGTTGCGAAGGAATGTTAGGTGGTTCAGGCGAATGCTCGTGTAAACTCGGTGAATCAACATTGCATGGTTCCTCCTCGGAACTCGAATCAACCATATGAATTTCAACATGCCTCTCGTCAAACATAAAGGGATCGTTTTCCGGAACAAACCTTGCCAAATTTACACGAGCATTGCGATAAATAAAACGATCAGGTAGTCCTTTGAGAATATTTGTGTAAAGCGGAGTCTCAATGGGGCCAAACATTAAAGTCAATCCGTCATGCTCAAACTCCGAAAACCTTCGATGAATAATATGATGAGCATCATAGGCGGACATAGGACACCTAGCAGTATGATGGCCTACACACCCACATTGCTTACAAAATTTAAAAAACACCTTCATACCTAAAGTACACCCACACCACTTCACCATCATCTAAAGGCAAGAAACAACCTGGGACAAGTGGACGAGAAAGATCAACTAGTAATTTCGCACAAGAAAACTTCCCTAGTTAACCCAGGCCCGGTATCCTCCACAAATTCCACCACACCACATGTGATAGTACACGGCAAGTCCAGTCATGCTCGAGAAATCGCCATGGCAGGTTGTGAACTCTCACCCAGATAGTGGCTAAATTAAAATTGATGGTAGAAGGCACCTGATTAGCTGAACTAGAACGAAAGGTAAGTAATTTACCATCAATAACAGTGGTGTGACACTCAAGTAATGCATCACGATCGCGTTGGTCTTGGCACTCGAAGATATAGTAATCACCAGTTCGAAGCACCCTAAAGAACCGCGAGTGACCCAGTGATTATTCACTATATTAGTGATGAAGCTTTGAAGGTGGCGCTATCAAAAAACCGCCCAACAACTGAGTGAGTCCACTCAATATTTGGTAAGCGCGGTGGTTGGAACGATGGTTGTGGAACGAAAAACACCCATGCGATTGTGTATGGAGCGAATGGGAAGGTTTTCAGTTTGCGTGGTTTGGGTTCCAGTACTCATTGTAGTTATATATAGGTTTGCAAGGAAAAAAACAACAGTAAAGAAAAGCAGTGAAATTTTTCGGATTTGGGTGAGTAATAATACACGAACAGTGATAAAAAGGAAGTAAGAACAAAGCAAACCTGGAAGAAATTACTATTCACCGCCACGAATCCACACTTAATTCATGCATGCTGCCAGGTGTTGATCAACAAGGCAAGAAAAGCGGCTGAAGATTGAGGAAAGGAAAGGCGGCTGAAAGATTGGAATTCCACCGAAGGAAGAAATCCAGCTGGCTCACAATTGTTAGTGAGATAGGCTCTCAATTTTTAGTGAGAGAAAAGTTTTTATGTCTTTACGCCTAGCATTTTATGTATATGTTGAATGGAGTACACCTTAGGAATATCGATCGACTAGCATCAGATGTACCATATTAATATAATTGTTGATGTAGTCATTTTGCCTATTCCTCCTAATTAAGGATGTCTTGGCCTAATAGTTAAGATTGAGGTGCTGTGGATGATAGGTCACAGATTCAAATCCCCCTTCCCCTTCTTTGTACGGTTTCCCTTCCCCTTCTTTGTACGGTTTTCGTGGCTCATATGGATAATTTTTTTTTGCAATATTCCTCCTTTCCTACTAGGCAACTAATGTATAATAGATCGTCATTGCCATCCCATAAAAAATGAACATTATTAGAGCTTAATAAATAAATGTCATTTTAATATGGAATTGTAGTAAAATGTCTTTAATTTATTTTCTTTTTGATCTGATGTAGTGTATAGAAAGGTGCAAAGATAATTACGTAGATGTGACAGAAGTATTTGCTAATTAGCATGAAGCATTTATTGCGTAAAAAAAAGGGAGGTTAAGAGAAAGAAAAAGCGTGATAGTGAGTTTCACTATGACTTCATTTGATGCGTATAGGCTTGGATGATTGGTAGAGAGAAAGATAGGTAACGATAAATTGGGCCTTTTTTTTAATATAATAAAAATAAAAGGGGCTGTTACTTTAATTATAAAAATATAAAATAAAAATTACAACATTAATGATTGTATTTCTATATACTTTACAAATTCATATTCACATTGGCATATTTTATTAATAAACAAGAGATTTGCTTACGTAAAGCAAGGTGGTTCACACAATGTTTGTTTTATTTTGTCTAATTGTGTTTTTCATGCACTTTTCATCCTACGTTAAACAAATGGAGTATTAAAATGACAAAGTATAAATATTTAATTTGGTTAGTTGGATTGGAGCAATCACAAACGAAGATATTATTTGTACACATAATGGTGTTTAAAAGCTTGGCCATCCTTGAACAATTTCCAATAGACAGTTTACCTAGATAAAGATAAATTGCATTTAGTTTAATTTGGTGCTTTGTCTTCTCGTGAAACTATCTAAAATTAAATTTATTAGGCTAGTTTGGTCCTAATAAGTTTTGATTTTCCTTTATGTTTACACTTGATTGTACCTGATCAATCCCAATTAAACTTGATCATCACTAAAATTTATATTTTCAAGTGAAATATACACCTCCTTAATAAAATCTTGCAAATATGTATTAAAATTTCGGGTCGATAACTATCATTTAATTTCACTAAAAAAAAATAGCATGCTTTCAAAGACACAATATAATGTTTAGCAATTCATATATGTCCTTTGTTTGCCCCTCAAATTGTTGTCACACCACTAACAAAATATATTCTCACATGTACCCAAGTTTCAAATAGAAATATCTAAAATCCCACTTAAGTCATATTATATATTGACTACGAAAAGGGACAATGTTACACTGAAGATCATGAAAATCTCATTAAAAATACAACTAATCAAATTCATATGTTAATGGAGTATTAAGCAATGCTTAAATCAAGGAAATACAAGATTATTTGAAATTCATTGCAACGTTTATCCCCATAACATTCCACATGAATTGATTTCGATTAATGAGAAAGCAAATTGTCTTAATTTTTTGGGTTATTGTTGGTGCTTCTTAACTAGCTCCGTGGCCTATCCGGCCCTCTATTGCTCGAATTTTGACGCAAAACCACAATTAAATCCACAAATGCACTAAGAATGTACCTATATTGTTTTTTCTCATTCAACCTTAAGTAACAAAATAATAGTTCTTCTAAGAAATCCCAATCTACCCTTTGATTGTTGTTAATCCTTGCTTCTAATATTTCTTGCATGGACCTCCTAAAATCTTGATATGGACTTGGTGACACTGTTAGGAGTGCAATGCAATCTTCTATTCCTCCCGGAATCACCAACGTGTCATCCTTAACAAAGTCGTCGGGGTGGGCCCGGGTGTCCACCGTGGAGGCTGAAGTGGACCCGCCGTCCTCGGAGGTTGATGTGGTCCCCACATGACTCATCCTCGCCTCCTCGATTAACGAGCTTGAGGAGACTGGGGAGGTAAAAAAACGATGGAACCCACAAAGGTCAGAAGGGGGAGTAAAGAATCTCGGGGAGTCAAATAGTATCCCTACTCCCTTAAGAGTAATATCATCTTTTGGGCCTAGTTGATACTCTTGAGCTTTTCCTTTCTGTTTACTATTACGAGTAAATTCGTAATCAATATTGTTATGGTTGTTATTATCATGGTCTTGAGTGTACAATGACTTAAAATTCTCGATAAGGAATTTATCGATGTCTTCTAAGGTGGCCGCTGTCTCATTATTGTGGTTGTGATTATCTTGATAATTCTTTCGAGACTTGCGATCGCCGTTAAACGAGAGGCTCTTGGGGTGCTTGCACCCTGATAAGATCTTGCTAGTGGTGGAGGAGAGGGAACTATGAGAAAATTGTAGGTGTGGAGTTTGTTTTTTGATCTTGGAGAGGTATTCTTGTAGGGATTTTTGGAGGTTCTTAGGCATGTTGTTGTTTGTATTTTTTTTTCTTTGATTTGGTTAAAGTTGAGGAAGGAGTATTTGATGTTAACAAAACAAAGATTATATATAGTAGTGGTGACAAAAGGGTTTGGCTAATTTATTAGTTATATATTGAATATTATTAAGGTACCTATCTAAGGTAACATAAGATATTTGTATTAATGCTCTTGAAAACCTTGACGTTTTTAATGCCTCAATCCACCTGAATATAGAAATCAGTGAAAGAGTAGTTACCATATATGCTCCCAAGATTTTGACCTCCTCAGATCTCTTATTAAAGCAAGAAAATTAATTTTTAAGGCAAGTTACTCTATATGCAAAAATATGCAATGGATGATTTTGTACTCAATTTGTCAGATGTTGGACGTTATGTCTACATTATGTGAAGAGCTAAACTAGCATTGATTTCAATTTTGCTCCCATAGTTTTACATTACGCTCAAGAATTAAAAT
This sequence comes from Beta vulgaris subsp. vulgaris, assembly GCF_026745355.1. Taxonomy (NCBI): domain Eukaryota; kingdom Viridiplantae; phylum Streptophyta; class Magnoliopsida; order Caryophyllales; family Amaranthaceae; genus Beta; species Beta vulgaris. The sequence continues at coordinate 51,996,167 of NC_079210.1, forward strand.
AGTGGCTGGTTGTAGTATTAACCAAACAAACAATTCCCGTTCGGTAGTATTGTGGTTTTATATGTTTTTATTTTTATTTTCAAAGTTATATGATATATGTATATAACGAATTAAAAAATTAGTCGAATTTATTGGGAGCATGATGATTTTGAAAACTGACAATTGAAAAGTGAAAACCACTTTTTCTGATTTTCAGTTTTTGATTTTTAGTTTTCAAAAAAACTGAAAACTGAAAACAAAAAAACGATAACGAACGGGCTCTTACATACCTTTTTCTTGACTCAAATATCCAGTAGAGAATGCCTTGTTTTTATTATATGTCACAGTGCACATTAGAGAAAAAAATTATTATCTCGTAGTGTTTGACCTGTGTGTGATATTACTCCTAGTTTTTAATTTTGTGTTTTAAAATTTTAAGATCAACTTTAAGTGCTCTTCATCTTATCTTTCGTGATTGTATCTAAATTGGAATTATTTGAGATTATTGAAGTTTATTTTATGAACCTAATTGGATTATTAAACCTGAAACTTTATAAGGTGAAAAGGACGCACTATACCCTTAGTATGGCTCAGCTGATAATATCATAATTGTTTGAGTTTTGGTGGTAATTGAGTAGAAGATATTATTGCGATTTGCGAGTATCAAAGTAGAATGACACATCGGATATTGGTAGATATTGCGAGTGTTCGCATAGGATTATGGAATAATCTCTGAAGATATAAGCATTTAATTACTTGACTTTGGCGGTCGATTGAATCACTCTCTTAACTCGAGCGTTTAAAAAAGTAATTATAAAGTCGATTTATTTTTCAAATTACCCCTTATACTATTGCTTTTATTTTAGATTGCCACCATTAAACGGATTCCACTAATAAATCATCAATTTTCACACGGAATGTTCCATTTTTTTTTTCTCATAGATACATCAATTGGTTATCTAAAATTAAAACAATCATACTTCCTCCGTCCCATAATATAGTTCTTGTTTCTATTTTGGGAGTCAAACTTTAAAAATTTGACCAAATATTCTCATTAATATATACAAAAAAATATACTCATATAGGGTCTTATTAGATTCGCCTCAATGTCTACATTCATAATATCAACTTTTATATTTTTTACTAATAATATAAAATAGAAGATACTGTAGGTCAAAAATATGTCTTGAAAACTACACCAAAAGAAACCGGAACTATATTTTACACCAAAAAATATGTCTTGGAAACTACAAATGAGAATATTCGGTCAAAGATTTTAAAGTCTGACCACCAAAAATGAAATAGGCACTATATTATGGGACGGAGGGAGTAGAATAGAGGGAATATAAGATTGTTATTAAAAAGAAAAAGTATTTATAAGATATTTATTTCCGAAAAGTCAACCTTATAAGATGGTTATAAGTAAAAAATTCTTCCTCCCAACCAAAAAAAAGTCACATAATCCAAAAAGAACACAATAGTAGTAGTATTACTCAAGGTGGTCTGCCTTCTCGCATTGCTCATTTGCTTGCCCAATGGGCAGTACAAATGAAGTCAACCTCTAAGTAAGCTACATCATGCATCTAAAATCTAGAATGGTCAGTCTTATTGCATTGCTTTCCCAATGCGTGGTACAAACTCAAACCCAAAGTTACATCAATACATCATCTACTATCATCATGTTTTGTTTATCTAAGGTGGCAAGAAAACCACCAAATCAACATGAAGTCCCTCTCATTATATTAGTCTTTCCTCTTGCTTGCTGTTTTTCATGCCTCATCCTTCATCAGTCATCATCATATATATGCTACCATTGGCCATGTAGGTTGTACATAGACGGATACGAAAATGGGTACAGATTCGGGTATGGAGACGAAAAACGACAATATTTTGAAATTTTAGAAATGGTACGCTTACCCGTTGTGGTATGTCTACACCCGTAGAGGATACATATTGTATCGGACATGGGTACAGGTACAAATACGTGACCTAAAATAAAGAAGTATATGTGCTATATAGTTGGCCATTGCTCTATTCTTGATAATCAGTATCTATGAATATGACCATTGTTAGGCCATTAATAGTTCACATTAGATCATCATGCCACTCAAAATGGACGTTAATCGCATGCAAAAGTACTAAAAAGCCTTTTGAAACATGTAACACTTTATGTTACTGTAGTGGCAAATCTTGGACCAAAAACTTAATAGGGTCAAGTTTTGATCGCACTAAACATTATATTAGAAGTTGCATTTTTAGCCATTATGCTCTAAGGTGTTTGTATCTCTATTATATAAGCCAAGGGAGGAGGTGTGATGTCCTCTTTTGAAGTGACTAAAATATCTTTAATGATCTAATTAATGGAATGAAAAAAATTACAAAAGCAAATCATTAAAAATTCTCATTCCAACTTGCCATTTAAAACAAGTTTAAAATGGTATATGCATCAAATAGTTCAATCAAAAATTAAATGGACAAAATATTTAATTATACCTTATTAAAAAAAGATGGCATACATAACGTGCACATGAAAAGTCTGAACATTCACTACCTTTGATACTCTTTCATTCAGTTAAACCAACTCATTATTTTTGTTCTTTCTGTTCAATATTCATTCACAAAAAATTAATGTTAACAATCACTCACAACCTTTTTATTTTTTTTACATTAGCGAATTAATATATCTAAATTCATCTAACTGTTGAATTTTTCATATTTAAGTTTAATCATAAATAAAGTACGAATGAAGTATCTAATAGAATAAAATTTTGAAATTAACGCACGCATCGCATGCATATGAAGGCTAGTATATATATAATACAACTTGTGTATTATATCTAGATATGCAAACAAGGAAAAATCGAGGCCAGAACCTTACAAACCCCAACTAATTTGATCCTCTCTTGTCTGTTAATTTGTGTATGGTTCTATAAATTTTAGGTCCATCTTGAGATTTTATGGGTTTTAGACATAACATAAATAAGGGTATCTATCTTAAAGACATGTTCTAACATACATGTATTCTACACAAAAATATACAAGTTTCAATTAAAAGAGTGTGTACCTTCTCTTTAATATAATAAGTGAATAACATTGTTTTAATAGATTAAAGAACATACATAACATATTTCATGTAATAAATATTTATATTATTATCCGTTGGCAATATAAAGATTTAAATTAACATATACTTTAAAGGTGAATTTCGAGAACCCCAAAAGTTGGACAAGATAAAAAAAAGGGGGTCACCAAATACAGCTCCCTTTTAACTCATCCACTAGTGGAAAAATGAAGAAGGGCTGCGCTGAAAAAGGCCTGTAGGGCTGTGCTTTTTGACAGCAGCCCTTTCAGTAGCAGCCCTTCACTTTTTAAGTAGGACTGCGCTAGAAAAGCGCAGCCCTTAAGCTAGAAGGGCTGCGCTAGTTAGGAAAAAGCGCAACCCTTCTAGCTCAGAAGGGCTGCGCTAGTTAGGAAAAAGCGCAGCCCTTCTGAGCTAGAAGGGCTGCGCTAGTTAGGAAAAAGCGCAGCCCTTATGAGCTAGAAGGGCTGCGCTTTTTCCTAACTAGCGCAGCCCTTCCTACCAAAAAAAAAAAAAAATAATTTTTTTTTTTTGACATTTTTTTACTCATAATCTCACATTTTCTGAAATTAAACAGAAGAGAAGAGAAACGAAACGAAAATGAAAATACTAAACCCAAAACAAAAAAAAGAATGAAACGAAAATGAAAAAAACGAACAAAGAGAAGTATACAAGAACATTAATCAAAACAAAGAGAAGTATACAAGAACATTCATCAAAATAAAGAAAGAGAAGTATACAAGAACATTAATCAAAACAAAGAGAAGTATACGAGAACATTAATCAAAATAAACAAAGAGAAGTATACAAGAACATTAATCAAAACAAAGAGAATGAAGTATACAAGAACATTAATCAAAATAAACAAAGAGAAGTATACAAGAACATTAATCAAAATAAACAAAGAGAAGTATACAAGAACATTATAGATCTGAAAATACAAGAACTACCTCCAAATATTAACCTAATAATGTTTAAATACATAAAACAAAACCCTAATACATAATTTAAGGGAAAAAAAAATTCGGAAAAACTTAAAATGGCTATTTGGAGGCTTAAACGAACTTGGATGGCTTAAAAAGCCTAAACGTCACAGCATAGCGGTGTGTTTGACTCGTTGGCTCGTTCCGCTTCCGAAAAGGTATCACAATAGGCAATCGGACTCCGTCGGCATGATTCGTGCAAATCATTTCAGCGTTTTTGTCGCAACATTTCTGGGAGTTTTTGAGAGGATTAGAGAGAAGGAGGAGAGGAGGAGGGATGTGAGAGAAGGAAGAAAAGGAATGATGAGGGACGTGAGAGAGGAGAGAGAAGAATGAGGGATATATTTGACGAATCCCGCTTAATATTTGAAGCCCGCGAACTTGAAATTTTCAAATTTTTTTTAAGAAGGGTTGCACTTTTCTTCAAAAGCGCAGCCCTACTTAGTCAGAAGGGCTGCGCTTTTATAAAAAAGCGCAGCCCTTCTGTTGTGTAGGGCCGCGCTTTTGTACAAAAGCGCAGCCCTTCACTAGTAGGGTTGCGCTTTTAGAAAAAGCGCAACCCTTCCTCCGCAGCCCTTCCTTTTTTTCCCCTAGTATTACAATATAGTCCCACTTTATGTATTGAAAACTAGTATTTGGACCCTGACGTTGTTCCGGGTTGGTATTGTGTTTTCGAACTTGATATGCATTTTTTTCCATTCCCACTAAAATATATTAAGGAAAATTCAACATTTAAAAGATACAGATATAATAATGTGGACGCTTATAAGATGATTAAAAGTAGGTTGAGATGGTAATTGTGTCATGTTACATTATAATAGCAAGAGGTCACGGGTTCAAATCTTGTTGCAAGCTAATCTCATAGGATCATTTGAACCCTCAAGTGAGTCCCCTTCATCTTACAAAAAAATGCCTAATTTCAAATTAAAATTAGATGGTCTCTTATAAGACTAACTCAATTTGCACATAGGTCACAATTTTTTTTTGTTTCTATCTCTTTGCTTTTTTTTAATTTCAGTCTCCATCCACATCTTGCTTATTTTCACAGTCTCGTTAAGTCTAGCTCCGCCCCTGATCGCTATTTCATGAAATTCGTCATAACTTCGATATTCATTATATTCATGAAAACGTTTCATATCGCACAATTCATATAACAATACCATAGCGCGAGCTACCATAAAACTTATTTATAAAGGGATTGTGGATGTTAGCAGAAGACATTGCATACTTTTCATAGGTATAATATAACCTATAAGGCTATAACGAGTAACACTCCGAAAGACGCAAATTCGTCAATTCCTTTAGAACAACTAGAAACTCTCATAAGTCATACGCAAATTCGTCACTCATACGCTAATTCCAAAGCTCGAATTGCAGAAGCTCGAATTGCAGGTTGTTGTTTTGTTCCTTAGATGAATCTACTTGTTTTGTTGCGGATTTTGGTGTGGAATTGCGATTTTTAAAGTCTACTTCATGTGATTATTCATGCGATTGGTTTTATGCGGTTGTTATTGTTTGTTTCATGAATTCAACTTATTTTTTCTTTATCTCATGAAGTATATGTTATTTCATGTTTTCAGGGATGGATAGTTTACATGTTATAAACTTATGATTCCAATGAATTTCTGGTATAACTTGTTAATTCATGTTTGTATATTTCATGGAACAAAATGATAAGAAAATTTCTTGTTTACATGTTATAAACTTATGATTCCAATGAATTTCTGGTATAACTTGTTAATTCATGTTTGTATTTTCCATGGAACAAAATGATAAGAAAATTTCTTGTTTACATGTTATAAACTTATGATTCCAATGAATTTCTGGTATAACTTCTTAATTCATGTTTGTATTTTTCATGGAACAAAATGATAAGAAAATTTCTTGTTTAATTTCGTCAAATCAATTTTTCAAGTGACCTGTCATCCTCGGGCCCAGGCTCAGGGACGGGCCTGGTGGTTAGTTATTGTGAAAATATACATTGACACTAATCCGATAACATATTAGTATGTAATAACATTTACTTGATGTATGTTAGAAATAAACATAATCAACGTTACATTAGGATATGAATAGTGCAATAGTAAAAAAAGTTGCAATAATAGAAGGATGGAGGAAGTAGTTATTAGCTTATGAACTGTGGAGTTGTGTATGTATTAACTTAGTTTGTGATAATACTGATTTAGCAGCCTAATTTTATGAAGTATTCAGATTTCCAAGGCTTATGATCATTCTGGACCTTGTGAGATGCTAATGCATTATCGTTCATTTTATACTTGTAGGTTTGTTCATGTGAGGAATTGTTTGTGCTGAGCTCAATGGCTGCACAGGTTGAAGTTGAAGTTCTTGAGGAAAGGCTGAAGTCTTTTCTCTGTCAGTTGCAAGCAGAATCCGGGATTCTTGACCGGATCATATATAAAAACAAGAATCAGCATCGGAGATCCTCCTATTTTCAGTATTTATTAAAGGTTCTTCTGCTAAATGTTGCTATGTCTACAAATTTCATTTTTTTTTAAATTTTGGTTTGTTGGATCATGTTTGTCGTTTTTGTAGTATATACATATCAAATTCATGCTACTGATTTTTACCTTTTGTTACCATCACTATTTTGCATTTCCTTGTGATATAGGTAAGAAGAAATCTAAAGCTTTTTCATTCAATTCACATGGAAGAGCTTTTAGATTCATGTTTTAATGTATTCACTGGAAGAAAAGCCAAACAAAAGGCACATCTTCTGGAAAGGTAAGGGAGCTGTGTATGTTCAGCTTGATTTTATTCTTATTTTTCATGTAAGTGAAAATTTGGGGAAGAATTTTGACGAGGAGTTTTCCTTTCTGTAAAGTAGTATAACTTTGAAGAATATTTTTACGAGTAGATTTGCTGAAGAAACCTCAAAAGCGTCTATTGTTGCTATCATATTTTGGAAGTAGCCATAATTCTCTTTTAAAGGAATTATCTAATTTGACTTCAAGGGGTGAGGAAGTAGCCATATTAGGTGTGACTCAAATTCTTTATTCTTGAAATCGCTAAGATCAGTTTATCTCCAGAACATCATTAGGGACCCAACCACAGTTCCAAATGATCTTTCTCCCTCCCCCCCCTGCCCCTGTGAGTTTGATTTTGATCCTCAATTAGCCTACACTTTGGACCTGTTTGGTATGGAAATGATGTTTGAAAGTGTGATTTCTGTTTTTTTTTTTTGTTTTTTTGGCATTTGCTTACTGATATAAAGCAAACCTTGTGATCTTGATAGAAACTAGGGTTTGGAAAGATATCACTAACAAATTGTGCGGGGTCCACCTTCTAATAGCCATTCCTTGGTTGAGCTGATGGAACTTCTGTTGGGGATACTTTGGAACTCTAACAACATCAACTTTTTAGCTGTTACGGAGTGTCAACTTATCACTGGTGTTTGTCAAATGTTGTTTTCGAGTACTATTAAGACAAGTTTAGAAAAATTAAAAATTAAGACAAGTTCAGATTAAACAAGATAAATTTAGTATAAATAAGTTGAACAGAAGAGACCTTTAGTCACCAAAAATTGATGTGGCTTGGGAGAAGAAAAGACAGTTGTTTATTTTACTACTTGTAGCCAATGTATATAAACAACATTTTCCATCCTTTTCTCCACAGTTTGAAGAGGAGGAAATGTGACAGTGGAAGATTCAATTTCATGGAACGTCTTCATGGGGCAGCACGCCTGCTATCCGAGGTGTGAAATAATATGTCCTCTGTCTCTCTTTCTTCCTCTCCCCTTCCCTCATGTCGTGTTATCTTAGATTCTTCCCTGCTCCCTCACCCCTGCAAGTTTCCTTTTTTTCTTTCTTTATTTTTTCAGAAGAGAGTAGGGTGAGGGTGGGGCTCTAGTGCTCTACCCATGAAATCTAAACTTGTTTTTTCTTAATTGTAGCTATATGAATATGAAGCCTTGTTTTAACTTTGAATTGACGCTGTGCATTTGATGTACAATTTACTATATTCTTGAATTTAAATTAACCTATCATCTACTGAATTTTTATATGGTGCCATACATGATACAGCTACTCAATAATTACTTGTTAATGACATGTTCTTATACTGTTGTCAATTTTGGTGCTGCAGATGGTTGAGCCGATGCTGAAGGCAGCTACGCATCCTTTGTGTTTTGCTTAGATGAATCTCTGAAATTAATGATTGTATCTTGTTAGCTTACATGCGAAGTGCACTAATTCGTGTTTTCTGCTCAAGTAGGGTCTTTTTGGTTGATGATTTAATGACAACCACAAAAATATCTGGGTTCTTCCTTGACTTTCTTACAGCGAAATATCTACTCTGCTTGCCCGTTCATTTTTCACGGGGTTCTCTGTAATGATTCTTGCTCTGCTTGCTCGCCTCAGAGTTTTGGTTCAGCAGGTAAGAGTCTGTTTATCTTCTTTGAACTTTTATTATGTTTATTATGTCACCTAAAGCTTGTCTAAATTCATTATTGGATCCAATGGTTTGGTACATTGAGTTACTGGCCATAGTATTATTTACAAAATCTCTTAGACAGCAGAATTTTGTGCCACTTTTACTTTTAACCAGTTGGCTTCCAACCTTTTGTTTATCGATACTAGAAATCAAATTTGAGTTGTATTTCTTGATGCTCTTTCATTGATATACGGAACACAAATGGTTTTTGTGGACCACTGCAGAGAACTCACCCAAACCACCAGTTCTCTTTACTTATGCCAGAAAAAAGGGAAAGGAGCATTAGAGTGAGGGCAATTAGTTGAGATCATCCTTCAAGAGTCAGTGACCGAGGGTACTAGCGGGAGTCCCTAAATAGTCAGTCAGATAGTTTCTTAAACAACTAAACTGGGGAAAGACCCTCTTCTGGTCTTTCTTTATTTCGGCCTTGCGGCCCTTAGCTTTCTCCCAGGAATGACACAATGGCAATAGGAGAAATCCCACTATTATGGTGGGAAAGTTAAAATCCCATGAGAAGAAAAGAAAAAAGTGGAAATTTTCGCCGATTAATGTTGGTGTAACTAAACAGGTAAGGAGAAAGAGCTAAATAGAGGCTATCCAGAAAATTTCTTGTAAGAAAGTGTAATGGGAGAGAACCTCATCTCTCAAAATGTTTGGGGGTTGTAACTTGTAAGTGATTGGATTTTCCTGATTTTGTCAATATTGCAACTACCCTGATTTTCTCTTAATTCCTTGTTATCTGGTTCCTTACCTCAAAGTTCATAGTACTCCACGGAGCATCTAAAACTTTTATCTTTTTGTTAGCAATAGTCGTCGTGTTTTTCTTATGATTATATGTCATATTTTCTTGATCATATGTGACATTGTGGTCATGTCACCGAAGAACAATCTGAGTCTAGCATGAATATACCTGAATAAGAGTATGTTGTGCAGGCCTACTCCTCAGCTATAATCTTTCCCTTATCTTATGGGAGTTCTGCATGGTAGAAACAATCATGATCAAGTTTGAGAATCTACTTTGGAACCTGCTCCCTATAGGGTAAGGTTTTGTGTATTTGACCTCATCGAACCAACCTTGGGTGTGAGTGAGATCCACACTGAATTATGTGTCATCGTCATCATTGTAATGCTATGAGCTCTTGTGCAATTGCGTTTAGAAATCTAAAATCGTGCTCTCTTATTCACTTGGATTTACTCTTGTATTACTTTTCCTCTTTCCAAAATCACAAGCTCCTAGGATGAGCATACTTGTTATTGTTGTGTGAACATAAGTTGTATCCCCGTATGGGCCAATTGACCAAGTTGGTAAAAAAAAAGTGATCCTCCATGACAATTTGGTAAAAAGAAGGGCTCTAGCGACAAATTGGTAAAAAAATTGAGCTCCGGCCTCCAGCGACATTTAGGCCAAATTTTTTCTATAATTTTACGATTTGATCCAAACGTGCACTTTATAAGATTTTATTTCGAATTGGGTAAATAGTGTCTAGTGAAAAGAGAACTTAATTAGATAAAAACACGAAAAATCTATATAAAAAGCATGTAAATGCACATATTGAATGTTGATCAAGCTGAAAAATCATAGAAAATATGGCCGAAATGTCGCTAGGAATCCATTTTATTTACCAAATTGTCGTCAAAACTCGTTTCATTTACTTAAATGTCGTCTTAGCTCATTTTTGTTTTACCAACTTGTCGCTGGAGCTCAATTTTTTTTACCAATTTGTCGATAAAGCAAATTTTTTTACCAAATTGTCGTTGAGGGTAATTTTTTCTTACCAATTTGGTCAATTGGCAGGGTGCGTAGAGCCTTCGGAAGGGAACAAATGGCACTCTGATTACTAGCAGATACTGGACTAATTTGTACTTTGCATGTTGAATGACCTTTTGCAACTAATATAGGCTTCGCTAGCCACTTTGTTTTCTAGATCAGTCAATTACTTGGTATCTGGCCGTGAGAAGAATTACTAGTGTCTTGGCTACTGCTTGGTCAATCAATATATTTCTATATATTACTCCTCCTTTCTCTTAATATAGGCTACATGTGTTCGAGGGTCACTCACTCACTTGTAAGGAATTGGGTTAAGGCTCTGTTTGGCAACACATTTAAGTCACCTTAAATGAGTAGGTGCTAAAAGTTTAAGTCACCTAAAATAAATAGTCGTGTTTGTGATAAGAGCTTAAATAAAATTTCAAGCTAAAAAATTGACTGAAATCGAGTTGCTATCAGATATAGCATCTCAATTTAAGGTGCTGAAATTTTCAGCTACCTTATCCGATCGCTCCTTTCAGCTACCTTGTCAATTTCAGCTCTATTTCAGCTTATGTTCCCAAACATAAACTTAAAGTAACATATCTATCTTTCACTCTTTTGACTTTTTCATCTCAACCTGTCCATCATACTTTTCCAATATAGCAATATAATCTTTCTTTGGGGTTCATGGTACCATTGAGGGTCACTAGTATTAGTATAGGGTAATTCGGGAAGATTTAAAGTTTAACTTACGAAATAGAAACTATAGTGGTCCATTTTTTTTTGGAACGGCCTAAAATAGAAAGATCACATATATTAAAGAAATGGAGGGAGTATTTACTATGCTAATTGCTAAGTAGGTGCATTGTCTGTAGAGGAGGTGAAGTTTGGGAATGAGAAAGCCAGGTCTTGGTGATAAGGCTTAACAATCTGTGCAGAGCCTTTTCAATCAATTTTCAGTTGGTTGTTAATGCTTGTATATTGATTTCACCATTTCAGTTGAAAGTTCAAGTTATACTTCTGCAAAATTCTATCCGTCTTAGTAGCTGATGTTTTCTGCATGATACAGATGCTACTGGATGTTGTTTCTGTGTTCAATGAAGTCTCTTCCCTTGCTCAGAAGAAACAGTCCATAAAAATAACTCGAGATGGAATAGAGGTAACGTGTTGCATCATCACAGTTTCTTTGTTTCAGTCTTCTGCTTCTTTTTCGAAGAGCTTTGCATCTCTATTGAGCTCAATGACCAATAATGATTTAGGTTTTCCGCGAGTATCATCCTACAATGGAGGAGGAGGAAGTTCTGGTCCTGGAGGGTGTGTGGAAAACAGATAAATTTGTGTTGGTAGAAACATCTGCTAAAAGCAATATACATCAAGGTGGAAGCTCAGAAACAGTACAAACTCTGGGAACATCTGTGAAGTATCGTAGTATTGGCTCTCTTCTTGGAGGTAACTTCCCCACCTCATCAGCGACCTCTATACATTGTTTCTTTTCTTTTCTTTTCATCCAATGTCCTTGCACACTATAAAAAATTGTAAATCAACCACTTATTTAGCCAGGGAAAAAACGGCGGTATGACGGAAACATTAAAATTACCCTTGAGATTGAATGTTTTCGGCCCATCTTTGAGATCCGGACTTCTTGTATATTTTTTTTGGTGAAAAAAAAAAATGCAATGTATATACATGTATGTTAATTACAGTTGAAGTGCAATTTTTTTGAGTCACTGAAATCCATCATCTTTGATATCTGATCTTCTCTTTTTTACATTGTGTTTACATGCTTATTTCTCTTAGACGATGAATTTGATTCTAAGAAAGCTGATGTAAACGAAGAGGGTGAAGATAGTCTCTCGAACTCCAAGAGGAACAGTCCTGAATCACCACCACCAATGTCCAACGAATACAAAGACCATCATACCGAGCGAACTCAAATGCCTTCATCGACTGAACAAGGCTCTGGAAACGTGTTAAAACCAAATGAAAGTATCCCGTTGGAAGACAGTTCCCTTGCTAGTTCAATGACTTCCCCAATTTCGAGCTCATCTAAGCCTAATTATATGTCAAACAAGAGAGTTGCTTTCATAGCTGTAAAGAAGACTGCTCCATCTTTATCAGAAGCACCAGCTGTATCTCAAGCGAATGATAGTAGTAAAGGCAAGAGACATGATGATGAAGACAGTTCTCTCTTCAGTCTTTTAACAGAGGATGAAACAAGAGGCAGTATTTTTTGAAATATGAATGTAGGATAGTTAGCCGAATAGGATTACATTGACCATTGTGGCATTGTATCGCAAAACAATAATCAAGAAAAAGGTGTATTTAACTAAATCTTAGATAGCTGAACATATACAAGGTATGACTTGTGAGGTTGTCACTTACTCTTCTGTTTTTTTTATTGCTACATTATGTATTACACAAGAATTTAGTCAATGTTAGGCGATGACCTCCCATGTTCGTAGGAGGCATCTCGTGGCGTTCAGCGCTAGGGTCCAGGGAAAGTCCAAAAGCGTTGTAACCTTCAATTTTGGTTGTTTTTGGACATTTTTAGACTTCTCCGAGCCTGGTTATATTTTCTCCCGGAACGTTCCTACGGAGGCCGACATGACTTGTAATGTTGCACGGGTGCTTGTCACCATTTGTGTTGCCTCGAAAAGCCTCTAAACACCCCATTTGTTCATTTCTCTTTAACCATAAAATTGCCTCGAAATGAACGTAAAAGCATCCATATGTTCGTTCTAAGCCACACGACTCATTTCCAATGACCTCCCATGGCCCTAGGAGGCATCCCGTGGCGTTCAAAATTCAGGCCCCGAGAAAGTCCGAAATCGGGTATTATGACCTTCAATTTTGGTTGTTTTTTGGGACATTTTTGGACTTCTCTGGGCCTGGTCATATTTTTTCCTGAAACATTCCTAGGAAAGTCGACGTGGCTTGTGATGTTGCGCGTGTGCTTGACACCATTTGTGTTTGTGTTCAAAGCTTTCGACACCCCATTTGTTCATTTCTCGTGAAACCCAAAATTCTCTCGAAATTAACGTAAAGGCAACCATATATTCGTTCTAAGCCACATGACTCCTTTCCAATGACCTCCCGTGTCCCTAGGAGGCATCCTGTGGGGTTCGGAGCTCGGGCCCCGGGAAAGTCTGAAAGCGTGTATTATAACCTTCAATTTTGGCTGTTTTTGGGACATTTTTGGACTTTTCCGGGCCTGGTCATATTTTCTCCCGAAACGTTCTTAGAAAAGCCGACATGACTTATAACGTTCAGCGGGTGCTTGGCACCATTTGTGTTGCCTCAAAAAGCCTTTAAACACACCATTTCTTAATTTCTCGTGAAACCTTAAATTGCCTCGAAATGAACGTAAAGGCATCCACATATTCGTTCCAAGTCACATGGCTCATTTTCAATGACTTCCTAGGTCCTTAGGAGGCATCCCGTGGCGTTCGGAGCTCTGGCCCTAGGAAAGTCCTAAAGCTTGTATATAACCTCTAATATTGGTTGTCTTTGGGACATTTTTGGACTTCTCCAGGCATACATGGTCATATTTTCTTGAAATGTTCCTAGGAAAGCCGACTTGACTTGTAACATTGAGCGGGTATTTCGCACCATTTGCATTGCATCGAAAAAGTCTTTGAACACCGCGTTTGTTCATTTATAGTGAAATCCAAAATTGTCTCAAAATGAATGTAAATGCATCCATATATTCGTTCCAAGCCACTTGACTCCTTTCCAATGACATCCCATGTCCATAGAAGGCACCCCGTGCCATTCGAATCTCGGGCCACGGGAAAGTACAAAAACATGTATTATAACCTTCAATTTTGGCGATTTTTGGGACATTTTTGGACTCTTCCTGGCCTGGTCATATTTTCTCCTGAAACATTCTTAGGAAAGCGAATGTGACTTGTAACATTGCGCGGTGCTTGGCACATTTGTGTTGCCTCGAAAAAGCCTATGAACACCACATTTGTTCATTTCTCGTGAAATCCAAAATTTAAGATTAAATAACTATTGTTGCATAGAAATCTGTTGTAGTTTTTTTTATTACCGACAAAAGATGTATATAATAGGGCATAGACTATAGATTTAGCTAAGAGATTTTTAGTTGAGAAAATATCATTTTGTGACTGAAGATGATTGAGGCAGGAAAGTCGCTGGTCTTTCAAAGAAATTTTGTCCTCTCGTGTTTCGAAAGTGGGAAACATATTTTTCATGAGAGTTTCCGTGCTAAATAGATTTTTAGTTTTTTTTAATGTTTATTGATTTACACATCCTTACTTCCACTTCTATAGTTCTATAACTGATGTTTTCATTTTTCATAATGCAAAACGATGGCCTCCGGGTTTATTTTTACCAAATGGGTTGATTATCTGGCGGTTTCTTATTGTATTATGTCTTTTTCTAAATGGTAATTTAAATTTTTATTGTGGACATTTAAAGCATGATTAAAAATTTGCTAAGATGGTAATTCTGTCATGTTATAATAGTAAGAGGCCAGGGATTCAAATCTTGTTGCAAGCTAGTTTTACTTTTGTTAATCGACATGACTTATGTACACATTGAATAATTCTAGTGGAGTAACAGAGGTGATACGTGGCGTGTATACATTGTCACACACGCCTTTTAATATATTTGAATAGATTTATTTACGTCGATATATGATGGGTTTTAGAATATATATATTAGCTCAGTATTTTTTTAGTTGCATCATTTGTCTTTTTGGCACTATTAATCAACCAACTTTGTTAAGTTATCTCACACTATTGTATAAGAAAAAAACATAGTCAAGTGGGGTCTTGTTAGATTCGTCTCAATGCGAGGATTCCAAATATCTTTTTATAATTTTTACGTATACCCAATAAGAGATGTCAAAGTCTAAACAAGAATCTCAACAAATGTGGAAAAACAAATGTTGTACCTAAAAAAATACAGAGTTAGTATATCGCAAGTGTATGGTGTCTGTTGTTAGTAGAAACTGGCAAATACAGATCAATCCAAAAAACGAGGAGGAATTTGATTAAATAATTAATAACTAAACTAGAATAAACTAGAACACAAAATGATGGAAGTTAATTATGAAATAATTTAAAAACCTAGGGCAATCGATCGGTCAACCATGATTATACCCAATTTAATCACTATAATATAATTCAACAATACATGGATTGAGGTTCGAATAATTAAAGTTTTTTTTTTTAATCCGACGGTCGGGTCTTAACAACTATTAGATCAACATATGCTAGTTCGGTCGTTCAACATAATGAGAACCATTAATTGTAACAAGCTTCTAATGAGTACGATATTTCGATTCTAACTCCTATTAGCTAAACATAACCCATGATATTACGCAATTACATGAATTAAACAAGCATAAAAAATCAACAGGAATTACTCTAATTCAATCCAAATATTGAAGAACTTTAAACCACAACTAAATAGGTTAAACATGACTTCCCTCACTAAACCCTAGAAAAATACTACTCACCCATGATAATAATAAACACAATAAACATAATGCAAATAGAAGAATTCATCAAAATAAACAAAGTAAGAAAGAATATTGAATAATTGAAGAGAAATAGAAACGAAATCAACGATCTTCATAATCTTCGAAGCAAAGAGTAATACCAAGGTAGAGAGAGACAACAAGTGTTTAAACCTAACAACGAAAAATAATAGATGATCGAATCGAAAATACTAAAAACCTATTTATAATTTTTATAAAAACGGGCTAAAAAGGCAAAAAATAACGTTCCCGAAAAACCATGCGGTCGGGCGACAGTGTTCTATATTTACGAGCTCAAGAAGAACTGTGCCCGGCCGGGCGCAATTTTTGGCCCTCTTCTCGCCCAATTGACCGGGCGACACATGGCTTTTAGTGCTGAACTTTTTGGCTCCCCCGGTCCGGCCAAACCGGCCGGTCAACCGGGCGAGAGTGATTTCTCGGATTTCCCGTGCAATCTTCGTACGAACCACTTGTGAAACCTCTCGAATCTTATGGGTCATTTGTGACCATTGGACTTCCTTTTCGCAACTCAAATAAAGGCACTAGATGCATAATATGTACAAAAACATATAACACACGTAAACAAGTCCAAACATATTAAATTACGCAAAAATCGAGCTCAAAAAAGCTCAAATCGACTCTCAAAGATAAGGGAATTTGGCTGAACAATCTATATGAAATAAACACATCATATATGCAACCAATCTAAATCCCTATATTACTATTATTATTATATGTCTAATTATCTATACAAACATATTAAAAGGCGTGCGTGACAATGTATACACGCCACGTGGCACCTCTATTACTCCATTAGAATTGTCCAATGTGTACACAAATGACAAGTCATGTCAATTAACTTGCAACAAGATTTGAACCCGTGACCTCTTGCAATTATATATGACACAGTAACCATCTCGACCAACTTTTAATCATGTTTTAAGTGTCCACATTATTATATTTGTATCTTTTAAATGTTGAGTTTTACTTAATATATTTTAATGGGAATGGAAGAAAATGCATATCAAATTTGTGAAACGTAACCAACCCGGAATAACGCTCGGGTCCAAATAATAGTTATTATTTAAAACTAAAGGTCAATATTGAAATGAAATAGATTTGTAAATATTATTGTAAAAGTACTAGTTGGCATCCAAAATATATCATGAACGTCTAGTACATGGTCATCCAAGCAAAAAGGGTGATTTATTAATTGTTACATTTGCTACTTTGGGCTATCCATTGAAATTGGGCATCAGGGGTGGTTCTTGGCCCATGCTGTATAGGCGATGGAATAGGGCCCCAAAAATAAAGGGGCCCCGAAATATATTATATGTATTAAATGTTTGAAATTAAAACAAAAGGAAAGCATTTTGGATTAGTGGTAAAGTGGTAAGGGATTGGCAACAGGGGCGTGGGTTTGATTTTTGGTAGGAGCAATTTTTTTTTTAGTTTTTTCTCTTTCAATTATGACTGTTGACTCATCACTTATTCACATTAATACTAACCATCACTCTTTGGCTGCTTATTCCCTATTAATAGCTACTCTTTTCTCTCTCTTCCTAACTCTCTCATTAATTTCTACTCATACTCCCATATTTTTATTTTTTTTTGCAATTTTCCAATAAAATTTACTCTTAAACTTCAATTCAACAAATTTTGCCAGAGAAGTTCAAGAGATGGGCGGTTTTAAATTGATGTACAATGTGTGGTTGCTGATTTTGTTTAGATTATTTTAATATGATGTAATTAGATATTATTTTCAATATAAAAGTATTTTTTAAAATTGAGAATCTAATATCTTTTATAAATTAAATAGAAGGGTCCAATTTTAAAATAGCGTATAGGGCCCCCGCTATGTTTGCCCCGCCCCTGTTGGGCATACATGCAATTTTGCGATTAAGTCATGTCTAATATATTGTTTTTTTTTCTCCTAAAAAACTATTGTTTTTTTTTTGTTATATACACAAAAAATAAATAAATGCAAATCATATTCAAGCTAGTAGTGATAAAATAATTGCTTTCAATTAACTTGCAACAAGATTTGAACCCGTGACCTCTTGCAATTATATATGACACAGTAACCATCTCGACCAACTTTTAATCATGTTTTAAGTGTCCACATTATTATATTTGTATCTTTTAAATGTTGAGTTTTACTTAATATATTTTAATGGGAATGGAAGAAAATGCATATCAAATTTGTGAAACAGTACCAACCCGGAATAACGCTCGGGTCCAAATAATAGTTATTATTTAAAACTAAAGGTCAATATTGAAATGAAATAGATTTGTAAATATTATTGTAAAAGTACTAGGTTGGCATCCAAAATATATCATGAACGTCTAGTACATGGTCATCCAAGCAAAAAGGGTGATTTATTAATTGTTACATTTGCTACTTTGGGCTATCCATTGAAATTGGGCATCAGGGGTGGTTCTTGGCCCATGCTGTATAGGCGATGGAATAGGGCCCCAAAAATAAAGGGGCCCCGAAATATATTATATGTATTAAATGTTTGAAATTAAAACAAAAGGAAAGCATTTGGATTAGTGGTAAAGTGGTAAGGGATTGGCAACAGGGGCGTGGGTTTGATTTTTGGTAGGAGCAATTTTTTTTTTAGTTTTTTCTCTTTCAATTATGACTGTTGACTCATCACTTATTCACATTAATACTAACCATCACTCTTTGGCTGCTTATTCCCTATTAATAGCTACTCTTTTCTCTCTCTTCCTAACTCTCTCATTAATTTCTACTCATACTCCCATATTTTTATTTTTTTTGCAATTTTCCAATAAAATTTACTCTTAAACTTCAATTCAACAAATTTTGCCAGAGAAGTTCAAGAGATGGGCGGTTTTAAATTGATGTACAATGTGTGGTTGCTGATTTTGTTTAGATTATTTTAATATGATGTAATTAGATATTATTTTCAATATAAAAGTATTTTTTAAAATTGAGAATCTAATATCTTTTATAAATTAAATAGAAGGGTCCAATTTTAAAATAGCGTATAGGGCCCCCGCTATGTTTGCCCCGCCCCTGTTGGGCATACATGCAATTTTGCGATTAAGTCATGTCTAATATATTGTTTTTTTTTCTCCTAAAAAACTATTGTTTTTTTTTTGTTATATACACAAAAAATAAATAAATGCAAATCATATTCAAGCTAGTAGTGATAAAATAATTGCTTTCTTGGAACTTATCTGGATTAGACTATTCTTGCATCATCCAATAATTGAAGAATGAAGTCTTAGTTGCTTCCCACGCCGTAATATAACTTATTTTATGATTGTCAAATATTGGGAGCTCAGTAGCATCAACTTATTATTATTTAGATAGATAAGTATGGGAGAAACATCATATGAAACCGACATTTCTTGTAAGTATATTAACTTAGCTTCATAGATCAGGACGTCAGGTTTATTGAAGGTGAACTAATAGGGCAAACCTCAATTTAAAAAAAACCTAGCAGAGTTTGATCATGTGATCTTAAAACTCTTTACGACTAGGTCAAACTTACTTGGTAGTTAAAACTGTACCAATACGTACGAGTGTGAATCATCTAGAGTTTTAGTGAAACTTTATAAGGTAGAGTTGCATCTGATCCATACATTGTAAAATTAAGGGCTCATATTTGATGGGAGGGAAAAAATTAAGGAGTGGATTTTGATGAGAAAAAATATGAGGATTTTAAAAAGAGAATATATGAATCATTGATTTTTTATTCAATGGTTGATATTGCTCAAACTCTATTGTAGAGTTATTTTATAACTCTAGAGGATCCAAACACAAGTACGTACATATTTTTTTTTTCTGGTACATAAGGAGAAGTTAGGACACCCTTCTCTCAAGGGAGTACAAGTACGTACATATACCAAGCGGGAACATATGTCATTTTTTACTAGAGAGTAAATACTCATACTTTTAGTATACACAATTGCATATTTCTCGGTTTTTATATAATTTTTGGTTGTTGGTGATTATCACTCTATGCACTTGTTCTTGACTTCTGGACATAATATTTGTTGTGAATTTTCCAATACAATCAAAAGATTGTAATCATAATATAAAACAATATTATGAAGGATATTCTTCTCTCGAAAGTCTAAAATCGCAGTTATCTATTTATGTCCTTCTGTAATAAGGAATGTTTGACTTTGGTGATTGAATTGGTACTTAATCTCCAACAATCAACCACTTCAATGAATTTTCGATTGTCTTTTGGCAAAAGATTTTAAATTCTAAGTATGATTACGATCATAGTAGCTGGAATTTGCTTAAGACTGATATAATACAACCACATAATGTGTTTCTCGGACACTAATTAATAAATACTTGACTTAAGAAATTGATCATCTCTATAACTTTGTACTTCATTACCTAACTACAGATGAAAAATCAGCTAAACATACTACATGCAAAGCATGGTTAGTGTGCATCTCGTGCTATGAGAATAATGGACTACTCAACAATATTGTAATATGACTTGCTATTTGAGCTCGATTGTTATAGCATTTGATAGTTCAAATTTTGACTTTAATTATTTGATTAGTTGCTCTCTATATACTATCTCTGTTTAATATTATCTGCAACAATTAGATTTTCTACTCACACCTTATGTCAAATCGTTACAAAAAATATGAAACGGAGATAGTATTACATGATTTACATCTGATGGGATATAGTTAATAATCATTATAAATATGATCGATCACCTTGGTACAGTTTGACTTTCGCATAATTTGAGACGACTAAATATGATGTATAAATTACACCTAATGTACACAATCAAGTATGTTTTTTGCAAATCAAAGCTTATTAATTTAGCAAAATCAAACCCTTTTTATTGTAAGCTTATGTGCATGCATTACCACCTTCAAAATCAAGGGAATTTACATGTTATTCAATGAATGATATCTCATATTATGTACATATATCTGCATCATGCATGATTCATGCACAAATATGTAGCTCTTCCTATTTCATGACCTAATTAAATCCTACAACATATCCTCATTTCTGAGAAAAGAAAATACTTAGAAGAAGAAAGAAAAATAATATCAGATACATATATATATATAGTTCACAGATTTTTTAACGAATCATATCATACAATTTCACAACCCAATAAACACCAAGACTTAATAGTGTTTATATCTACAGATTATACACAGTTTTCAGAAATGAGAAACAAAAAAAAATTCTACAAAAATTTTCTTAAAACCAACCTTATTACAGATGACCTTATTCTTGATTTCCTTTGATAGAAACTTAACTGTTTTCATCTTACAGTTTGTACCCGTTTAAGCATCCCAGTAGACGAGGCGGCGAATCGAGCAGAGAATGATCTAGACAAGTTATCAGGCTCAGCTAAGGCCAAATCTTTATCATCAAAGTTTTTGGAATAAGTATATGAGTTATAAGGTACTATAACAAGGTCTGAATGACTAGAACCAAATACTTTCTTCTCTTTTCTAAACTTCCTTCTTAACTTCCTGAAAAGTCCTTGCATTTTGGATGATCTTGATGATGATGTTGAAGAAGTTGATCTTGTTGTTGTTGTTGTTGTTGTTGGTGGTGGCTCGTGGCGGCGAGGCGGCGGCTCGAAGCGGCCATAAGGGTGTTCAGAGAAGCTTTTGAGCAGATAAACAGTTTGATGGTTATTAGTTGAGCTTGATGATGATCTCCAATTTGTGTTGTCCATGATCATATCATTGCAAATTTGGGTAGTTTTTCCATGGGAAAAAGGCATTAATATTAAGGGATGGATTTATTGACTTTAAATGTAGGAGGATAGGAAGAGAATAATGGTTAATTTGGTAGCTAGCTAAGTCTAAAACATGATGCTGAAGTTGGTTATGTATGGTATATGAATGCTGCCTTGTTTGACTATATGAGCTGTAGAAGGTGGATGTTTGTCATACTTGTCAAGGTTAATGTTATCATGTCGAATGTCAACTTCTATAGCAGCTTATGTAGAATCGGTTTTTCTTATACGCCAACATGGCAGGGTGACATGGGATAGTAATCCTGAAATTGGCCGAAGTAGGAAAAACTTTAAAAAAACGGAGAAAGTATTAGCTACCTTGTAGACTTTAACTGAAACATACATAATTTCCCGATAACTGGAATATTGTAACGTATGAACTTTTATATTGTTCATACACTTTCCTCTTACCACCTACGTCCTACTGTGATTACGTAAGGAAAATATGTCATGTAGAATCTTGTTACATGCGTTTTGGTATATATACTTTTAAACTACCAACTTAATTATCATAATTTTTACATATAGGTAATATGTAGATATTAATTATGGTCAAAATTATGCGCTAAAAGCGTAAAATTTGTCTTATCGTAATTTACATGAAACAAAGAAAGTAGTATGAGATATAATAGAATTTACCTTTATCCATAATAATTACCAGAATTACATAATTTGTAAAATATTAACATTTAAAGACTATGTGTATTAGAGATTGTGTAAAAATAAACATGTAAGATATAAAAAAAAATTAAACACGTGAAAATTCTTTAAATGTATTGACATATATAATTTTCTAGGTTCTAAAGCATAATTCATGCTATTTTAGTGCTATGAAATCTTTTAAAATTTGAATTTAAGTCATATTACTAAGACCAGACTAATAATTATACACGATATATATATATAACTAACTAGTTATTAAGTCCGAACTATGCCTCAAGTAAGGAAAATTTTCATTTATTAATATTATACTTACTTTGAGATGATAATACTAAATATCACTCAGTCTAGTGGTTAAGACTTTAGTATATAAAGTTCAAGTTACATGATCGAACCCTATACTATGCAATTTCTATTTTTTTAGTGAAGGTATTGGGTCAGACCGTCTGACCCAAACATTTGGTCAGACGGGCCGGCCCAAGTTCATTATAGAGCAACTGATATAAGATGCGTTCTTTCTTCTCCATCACAACTTAACACCTTCAGCTACCCCTCTCATATAAATTCATTATGGTTGCCATATTTCTTCTCCACACCTTCTGCACGAATGAGAAAATTCACCATGGTTGCCATATTTCTTCTCCACACCTTCTGCACAAATGAGAAAAAGTACAAAAAAATCATAACATAACACCATCATATACTGAATTTAGAAGTACAGAAAAAGTATCATTTCGAACAAAATTTTACAAATTCACAAATCATTGTAGACATTTGTTACAGTGAAGTACAAAATTGTACAAATTGTACAAGTATCATTTCGAACAAGAATCGGTTACAGTGATGCAAAAATATCCTGCTCATCCACCTCGCTCGCGTGAAGGAGGAGAGAGAGGAAAGTGGAAGTGGGGAAAAGGTGAAATAGTGGACGATTTCTGATGATGTTCTTGGAGGAGTGGGTATTTGACATGGTGGTGGACTGGTGGTGTTCTGAACATGAGTATGGAGTATCAGCTAAGAGGAATGAAGAAGAAGGAGAAAGTGAGAGAAAGTAGAGGTTAGTGTTTTGTTTTCTTTTCAGTTGGACTTTCTTTTCTTTCAGTTAGACTTTCTTTTCTTTCAGTTAGACTTTGTTTTCTTTCAATTGGACTTTCTTTTCTTTCAGTTAGACTTTCTTTTCTTTCAGTTGGACCAACTGAAAGAAATAATGGGCCAACTGAAAGAAATAATGGACTAACTGAAACAAAATGAAGACTACCTGAAGAAAAATGTAGACTACCTGAAAAAGAATAAAGACCAACTGAAACCCAAGTAAGTCTAACTGAAGCACAAAAACCCACTGAAAAACAAAGAAGACTAACTGAAAACAAAATGAAGACTACCTGAAAAAAAATTGGAACCACCTGAAAAAAAATGAAGACTACCTGAAAAAAAATTGGAACCACCTGAAAGTCGTCCGACCAAGATTATGAGCACTATAATTTGGGCCAAGTGTTCATCACCCACATCATATGGCAGAGGAAATTAGCACCAAAAAAAAAAATTATGGCAGAGGAAATACGCCAAATCCATAACTCTTGGGACTCTATCCCCTCCACATAAAGTCCAAATCTTAACTTTTAGCACAACTCTAGCTGTACGGTATCTTAGTTTTCATTTAGAATTGGCCTTAAGAATAACATTACTTATAGGCATAGCTAACAAATAACGTACATCACTATTTATGTTCTCCTTCCTAAACTTCACCACTTCCTTACTTGTTACGCCTCAAATAATTATACTACTATGTGTTATCCAATTGTCCAGCTTCCTAAAGGCACCGATGATTCTCGCCGTGGCGAATGGCGAACACCAAGGATGGTGGTGCAGGCGGAGGTGGCGGTGCAACGCGAGGTTGTTATAAGTGGTAGCAACGATGGAAGAGAAAGACAATGTGTGTGTTCACCCACAAGTCATCCAGGATCGTTTAGGTGTAGGAATCATCGTGCTAATTATAACTGGACTAGTCATGCTTAATACTTCCTCCATTTTTTTTTATTGTAACGTTTTCTTTATTTTAAAGTTTCCTATTTTTTATCACATGGGTCATACTTTTATTTATCTTTATCTCTTTCCTTTTCACATGAATTATGTAAAAAAGGTGTCATTAGAATATGTTACAATTATTATAGAACGGAGAATGTAAAATTAAGCTCCTAAACCATGCAGTATGAAACCAAGCAGAAAATTGAAGGTTTGATGGACATGATAGTTGATTTTGATAGTATTGTTGTACATGTACATGAATGTGGAATGGTAAGTTTGTTTTACTTGTAATTCTCTAGTATAATTGATTTTGGAATTTTATGGGGAAAATTTTGTTTTGTTTTGTTTAGCTTTCCTTTGTCTTCAATGATTAGCATATACATGCTGATTTTAAGAGTAGAGAAATTTTATTGACTATAAATGAGTTTATTTTGGGGTCCAGTGATAAAAATATATTAGGTGGTGTGATTTAATAATTTAAGACGATATTTCAAAAGTTAGGTTTATTAGCAGATAAAGAGTAATTAATAGATATGTGACTTAAGCAATCATTTTCTAGGTTCCTAATAAGTTTTTCATATCTATTTTGTTTTTCTTGGATATATTTTACTAGGTATGGATTAGCAATGTGAAGACAAAGTTTTATTTTTATGGAATAGAGAGGAGGACATAGGCCTCTAGAAGTTGCATCATTGTTGCCTAGGTCTTAGAATGAAATGTTGAACTTTAAAATGAACTTTAGTTTAGCCTTGGGGAGAATGATAAAGAGTTTTTCTTATTGGATCCAATGTGTAAACAAGCAAATATAGCCATATAGGTGGAATCGACTCTTATTTATGGGAATTTCATATTATCAAAAGGAAAAGAACAGTGCAATGCACGAGCCTTGCATGTAACTTATACATCTGCGCATGCGCAATTAAGTTGCCAATGCACACCTTTGAGCGGCAATTGCCTTGATTGCAAGCCCTTACAAGATGGTGCACGTCGCACACAAGTGATGCACGATGCGAAACCCGTAAGAGGCTGCTCCAAATTTTATCTACACCTCGCTCATATAATGTTTAAGTCGAAATAGCAATCCACTTCTTATAGGTGTGTAACACCTCACCCATTATGCCCCCAAAAATATGTGGCTTATATTGCTTAAGAAGTTATATGACCCCACATAATTATATTTTTCGTAACTTTGTTAATTCTTGGCCTGGCTTGAAAACTAAGTCCACCAAGAAAATGTCTATGATATTTATTATATGGGGAGAATATACCCAAAGCACTAAGCAAACTACCAGTCAAAAACTACCAAGCAATGAGGTATTCCTAGTTCTAAGAGCTCCTTTCCCTGCATTATATATTCATCTAATATTTTCTTTTTTCTCTCTTTAGTCTTAGTTTTTTTATCAACCTCAACAATTACAAAGACTAAATTTCATATTATCTGATAAAATTATATGCTAATGATCAAATTATCTTATCTTAAGTCACAAAATGGCAGAGTCTGACAGCAAAGTTGTGCAAGCTAAGCTGGTAGGTACAATGGTACATTCTAACTTTTTTATTTTTTCTTTCCTTCTTATTGCAAATCAAGCTAGTAATACTGATATTTAAGAACATAGAAAGAAAGAATTTGCAAATACATGATTAA
The DNA here is from genome assembly GCF_026745355.1 of Beta vulgaris subsp. vulgaris. Classification (NCBI taxonomy): domain Eukaryota; kingdom Viridiplantae; phylum Streptophyta; class Magnoliopsida; order Caryophyllales; family Amaranthaceae; genus Beta; species Beta vulgaris. The sequence continues at coordinate 52,022,017 of NC_079210.1, forward strand.
AAATCTAGATTGTTTTCTTGCAAAATGCATAGTTTCATTATCAATGAAGCTAATTAACTTAAATAACATGTCTTAGAGAATGAAACAGGTATCAGGTTGTATCATGTCGGGTCAATAACAGGTTGGGTTGAATTCGTGTATCGATTTGTTTCAGGTCATGTTAAGAACACATAAAATTTACTGGTTGTATGGAACTAATATTGTTGTTATTACATATTATATACTAGGTTCTTCTAGGAGATATGGGTACTGGAAAAACAAGTTTAGTGTTGCAATATGTAAGAGGACAGTTCTTTGATCGTCAGGTACCAAACTTAATTCATAGTTTTTCCCTTGAATCTTAGTCATACTTATTAGTTATTAATCATGTGTATACTAGTATAGGAAGCAACCATAGGAGCAGCATATTTCACTAAAACAGTATCATTCGACGAAGCAAGCATTAAATTTGATATATGGGATACTGCTGGACAAGAGCGATACCATAGCTTGGCTCCTATGTATTATCGAAACGCAACAGCTGCCCTTCTTGTTTATGATATCTCAAACATGGTATATGTAATATGTTTTTCTCTTCATGTATAATTTTGTTTTTCTGCCCTGATTATCTGCTTTGTATGTCTTGTAATCACTTGTTCAATGTACAATACTGCTAATCTGCTATACTAATGAGGGCAATATTCAATCATGTTTCAAGTTTAAATTTATGGTTAGATTGGTTGTTCATTGAGTTGCGACTATGGAGGACTAGTTTTTTTACAATCTACCAAGATTATATATCTAAACAATGGTCTGGCTGCAGGATTCCTTTGTTCGAGCGAAAAAATTGGTTCAAGAACTACAAAGACAAGGTAAAGTCATCAATGGTTTACTTAAACCTGTTGTGAGTCTAAAAATCCATGACTTGAGTCATCCAGTGTGCTCTCTACTACAATAGAATTATTAAACTTCAGTTCAATTTCATACTACAGACAGTCGAATTCCAGTAATGTCGCTGGTTGGTAACAAAGTGGACTTAGAAGCAGAAAGAGAGGTTACTACTGAGGTGGGTGTCACTAAAATCTTCTTTCTTATTTTACCTCTCTTTGGTTCTTAATTTGTTAAAACTCTGAGCTATGGTTGTTTTCGTTAGCTTTGCGTATAAACGTTTTACTATGAGGTCATATACTCATATATTAGTATGTTACTCCTATTTGATGTTTAACAGGAAGCAGAAAACTTGTCTGAAGAAAATGGACTGTTTTTCATTGAGACATCTGCAAAGACTTCGCATAACATCAATGAGCTGTTTCATGAAATAGGTAATTAAGTAAATCCTCTGCTGACAGTTATTATCTTATTTTTTTTCTGGATCCCTTGAAGAATTACACTTAATCACTTATTATTAAGTTTGGTACACAAAATAATACTAGCTAGATTCTAGAGAGTCTGCAGCAGATATAACGATTCTTCACCCTCGGTTGCACATACCATTAGGCCACGGGCCACCCCTTAGTCCTTCACACCAGCATATCCGATGATCCTTCCCAGCAGGCCAGCACAGTTACATGCTCCATGAATATTCCAAGAATGATAGAACCATAAAAAAAGATAATAATAAGGGATTAGAAAAACAAGTCATTGAGTCAAGTAACGAGTTCACCTGGCTTCGAAGGATCAAAAGATTCTCCAGCCTTTTCATCTTTTGACGAAACTGTGACTTTGTAGATAACAGGTTGACTGTCAGCTGCATTACATTATTTAGCTTCAATCAACAAATTCACCACACAAGTGTTGTGCTCAGCTCCCCCAATGTATGCGAACAGCAGTTTAATAAGCTCAAGCTTCGAGTCTGAAATTCTGTATCTGAGTCCTGCACAGTAAAAAAAGTCAGTTGCTTGAAGTGACTGGTACATATGGTAAGAAGAAATAATATTCGGATGGAGATTCTGTATACCTGGATAGCCTGAACACGCAAATTGGCTTAACAGAAGCTTAGACCTGCAGTATTGTAGCTTATACCCAGCCACTGGCATGAAGTTGTTCCAATCTTTTGTAGCTTCTACCTATTTTTTCATGTGCCTCTGTCTAGTCTGAATTGCAGAAGAGTTAAAAAAAAAAAAGGGAAATGGGATCGACGACACCAATTATGGCTCCAGTGCTAATTAAGCGGGTGTACTAGAGGTTGGGTGCACCTCACTGCACAAACATCAGATATCTAACATCAAAGTTGGGTGCACCTCACTGCACAAACATCAGATATCTAACATCAAAATTGTGTGCACAAACATCCTTACGTTAGACAATTTGATTTCTTATTGATTTAAGCGATATCTTAGAGTTTGAGATATGCTATAACCTAAATTTTGCTTAATTTGTATGGTTTCAATTGGCTCTTTCAGCAAAACGAGTAGCGGGAGTTTGCCCTGTTCAGCAGCCTTCAGTTATGAATCTACGCGATGAAACACAAAGCCGAAGAAGATTATCATGTTGCTCAAGATGATTTGGTGGCCTTTTGTCATGTGGTGTGATGACATAAGACCGATCTATCTTCTATCAAGTAAGACGAACTTGACGTGAACCAAGTTGTACTCCATGAGTGAGTGTCTTCACTCTTCATGCATAGCATGAACGATTGAATATATTGAGTTGTGTTGTGACTTGTGAGTGCCAGACTGCTGTAGCCTGTATATATCTACTTGTCTGAAATGCTTATGCATCAACTCTACAGTACTTTGTAAATTGGCTGTGAAAAATTATGGAAAAAAGGGTTTTCTAAGAAGGCTACTGTAATCAGTTTGTCCGTGACACTTCCTTTTCAGATGCACCTTATAATTACCAAGAATTGGCTTAAGAGACAACCTGACATGGGGTGCGTTTCTCATTCTCTTTACTTAAATTGAATTGATTAGATCTAATTAAACCTAATCAACCCATATTTCATCTTACGTGTACACCTAATTAGACCCGATCAATCATAATTATAATTTAATCAGCCCGGAAACTTATCGTTTATTGGTGAAGAGAACGCACCCTCAAACATAAATTTCAAGAAAGGCCTCTTTCCAAAGGTATCAGGGTAACTTGGTTAATTCAACCTCTGAGTTTTGCAATTACAATCTGGCAAGTGCAACTGTGCAACTACAACTATCACTGATGCTTGTATTATAAAAGCAGAATAATTTTACACACTTGTATATATATATAGGCCATTTTTCACCCCTTCTCCCCTAGACCCCTACTTTCCAAAAGAACAAAAAATTTTACAGCATAATCACAAGAAAGAAAAATCCCAACTTCAATTGTCTTAATAAATACCAGTTCTAGGCAGTCGTACTCGTGGTTCCCTTGTGTTTACGGCTCTGAGAAGAGTGACAGAGAGCCTTTAGATTACTGTACATTTCTGAAGCAGAAAGTGCAAATTCTGACAATGACAGGAACAACTCTGGTAATCGAGTCTTAAGGCTTGTTAATGACTTCTCCCTCACATGAGTACATAGGCGCTCATATTCTTCAGTGTCATCCTCGAGTTTCTTCTTTGCATTCTCCACCACAAATTCCTTGTCCACCATAATCTCATCCTTGTTGACGCCATCTTCAATTGAACTGGGGTCCATGTCATCGGAAGGCACCCTTTTCTGCATATACTCATTAAGCCATTTATTATACTGGCGCTGCTTTTTCTCAAGATCTCTCCTTGATTCTTCTACTTTTGCCCTTTGTCTGATTTCGTCGTCTTGTTGTTGGACTAGAGTATCCAAGACAGCAGCAAAGTTGTAGATTGCACCCTTTGCATGCTCATCGGGAAGTTTCTCAAGATGATCATGCCAAGCAAAGAGGAGGTTTTGAATAGGAGGGTTCTGAGCCCTTGGGGGAGACGAAACCTTCTCTTTCAAGCTGCTTTCGATGGGAATAAGGTTAAGCTTTAACCAGCTATTAAGGGCTCTAATGTACTCTTTCTGATGGTTCACCATTTTTTCAAAATGTGTGTTCCACTCCCGAACTATAGCCCAAAGCTGAATGGTTCGCTCGTGGTGGTGATCCGTTGTTTCCTTGTTGGACTGAGAGATGTCAATGAATCTCAAATGTGCAGCAATATTTCGCTGATTCTCATGGTGCACTTGCATAACTTCCCACATGGTGGCCATCCTGAGGGAGAGAAAGGCATAAATTATGAAAGGAGAAAGAAGCACTAGAATGATGCAAATGTACTGAGGTAACAAGATGTCAAAACCAATATAACAGTCGCCATACTACAAAGATGGACCAATGAGCTGCAGCAGTTACAACATATGAAATTTAAAGTATTCAGGATGTTCTTTCAGATATTTTTATCAGGTAATCCTCCAGCAAAAATATTTTAAGCTCTTTCAAATTATTTTTGGTATTATTGACGACCAATTATTCGAACCTTGGTTTCCTGTGATGCTAGTTTCATGATAGAGTATCCGCACGTCATTGAGAAACATACAATTAAGGCAAACAATGTTGCTCCATTTACAATTGTTTGCTCTCTTCCGAAGACCACACATGGAACAATAATCTATATAGATTTACATTTTGCATATTTCCAATTAATCTCCAAACACAGAGTACAAGTCAGCAAATGGAGTAAAATTACTAAAATACATAAAGCATCATTTTTCTGATCTCCTCAGTTTAGGAATTCTGAAGGCAAAGAGAGCTTGTTGCATTCACAGAAAACTCGGTACATGATAAAAAGAAGCATTGGACTCGGCAAAATTTCAGTGCATGCCAGAGTGCTCAACAAGAATTCTCAAATCTCAAGGACAAAGCTATGTAATGCTCAATAGTACTTCAAGTTCCAAAATATATTAAAAATTAGGGAAATTCCCATTGGTAATCCTAACTTTGGCTTATTTTCAATGGTAAACCAAAACAATTTGACTATTAAAAATAACCCTATACACCTGCCATCTGTGAAGTTTTGCTCACTTTCCGTTTCAGTCCGTTAGGTGAAATTCTACTTACTTTACTTTATTCCTAAATTGGCAAAAGAAATATTATTAGTTAATTGGCCTATGGTCCACTTTTATTTGCTATTAATATTTATTTCGTACAAGTGGACCCAAAAAGTGGATTCAATGTTCTTTCTCAGCCCTTAAAGGCTAAAACCACCACCGTCATACCCCCCTGAAACCACCTGACCCATTGAAATCCCAGCCTAGCCATGAAACCACCACTGAACCCCCACTCACTCCAGCCACCAAAACCTCCATTCCTCCCCTTGAAACCACCGGATCTATAAGAGAGGTGCAGGGCAGCAGCAATGCAGGCAGAGGGAGGAAGTCAGGAAATAGACCAATAGGGGGTGACAGCAACAGTGGCAAACCAGTGGCTACCAGCAAGAGCAGTGCAGCAACGGTGGCAGCACCACCATCAAATTAAGGAAAAAGAAATGGTGCAGCAGCGCCGCCGACCCCATGAACACAAGCACCAGCAAGGTGAAGGGAGAGAGAACAGCGCAGCGACACTGAAGAGGAAAGCTCCGGCGAGTGCAGGAAACGGCAGCGGAGGTTTGGGGAGGTAACAAAGCAGGAGAAAGAGAGATGCGAACAGAGAGAAAGTCACGGGTTGGGACTTGGGAGAGAGACTGAATGAGGGTTTTGGGGGAGGGTATGGTTGTTGGAAGGGTGGTGGGGTGGGGTGGGGTGGGAGATACCAGTTGGTTAGGTGATGGTTTGGGATTAACCTGGGTTAGAATAGTAAATAGGTTTAACGTTTTAACCATCATATAATATTAATAAGTATAGGGTTACTTATAATAGTAACATAAATTGGTTTACCATTGAAAATAAGCCAAAGTTAAGTGTTACCAATGGGAATTTCCCAGAAAATGATAACTGATACAAAAGATGACTCTCAAGTACTACTTTAAGCAATAAAGCAACTATTTAAGAATCTTGCTATGCAGAAAGATACTTTATTGTGATAACACCATGAGGAAAGTCTATTTCAGATAATCTAGTCTTGACCACAGAGTCCATGCACATGAGAAAAGGGATGCATGTGTTTTTCTTCGTCTATTCCTTTTTTGTTTCACTTTCTAATTTTTATTACAGCTCTGTTGGAAAGAGCTTCAAAAGGAGGGGAACCAGCATCTATAAGGTATAGAACAAGTATTGATAATACAAGGAGTCCAACACATCTCCAGAACCAAGATTCCCGATTTCCTAAAGCAAACTGTTGTCAACTAGCATCTTGATTAGTTAGATCTGGTCACCAAATTGTCAACCTCAATAGCTCATCATAGTAATATTCCCAAGCATCATGGATTACTAGCTGATAATACATCATACGCACCCCAAATAAATATATTAAGGGGGAAGAAGGGTATGGATGCAGTTGCTTAGGATTGTAAAGGGATAAGCTTATGGTTCAGAGTGTACTATAGCCAGTTTAAAGCTTGCAACATCCATAAACACCACTATAGTCACTAAACTAGTGCTAATTTTGCCATTTACTGTCTCACATAGCATCCTATTTTGCAGTAATTTTGAAAAACCTGTTGAAAAAGTAGCAAAGCAATACTCACATAAAAGTATCCAAGTGCCTAACTGATTACCTCAATGATTGACATGACAGATAATGTCTTTGGAACTTTCATAAAGGGCTCAAGTCTACAGGTCACTTCAAAAATAAAACCCCAAACAAACAAGCAACAAACAGCTCTCTGGAGCAATCCCACAAACACAAAGTACTCAGTGAAGCCAACATGAGTTTGTCAAATACACAAGCTGAACTTGAATACATAATTTGCCCCTATGCAGCTAACAGATTATAAAGGATACTGCAAGGTTGCCAACCCTGTACAGTAAGAGTAAGAGGGCTAGGGCCATAATGTAATTTCAAAAAGGTGTGCCTTAGGTGTGTGGTGCACCTAGGCTAGATGGGGGCTTGGTTACACTGAGACCACCTAATAAACTTAGATGGATGCATGAAGGTACTCCTCAGGCTACCCCAACCCAGGCGCAAACTGTAGCTTCTCATCTGCTTACATGCACTGAAGCATCTTACACGAGGGATAAGATCAAGAATCACCACCTCACTCACATGACATGAAAAGGGATTTCCTCACCCCTCCTCTCATCTATCCTGATTAGAGCTCGACCAAACCCTAACACTTCAGATCTGTTCAAGCAAGGTTCCTCTTTTTCTCAATCTGCTAAAGCCTGAAGCCAACACCAGTAGCCAGCCATAGCAGGCATCTCTCTCTGTCTTCAACCCAGTGCTGATGCCATCAATTTTCAATACCAATCAATCTACAAGTATGTCATAATCTCTCAATCTACTATTTTGATTCATTCTTCTTTGATTCATTGTCTACTCTCTTGAACAGTCCAATTTTTCGTGAGCATCTTCTTCTCTCTTTCTTGTTTCATCCTCCTCTCTCTGTCTTCTCTATTTTTTCTCTTCTTTGATGCTCACCCTTCATATTTTTTGTTTTTCCTTCGGCTCTCTTTTGTCAAATTTTTCTTCACTTTTTGATGTATATTGTTAATGTGCAGTGTTAGTGTTCACTGACATAGCTAAAACTCTAGGAAGCAAAAGCTGCTTACTACCCACAAAGAGAAAGTACACACACCACACACACACACCACACACACACACACACACGTGTGTGTGTGTGTGTGTGTGTGTGTGTGTGTGTGTGTGTGTGTGTGTGTGTGTGTATATATGTGTGTGTGTCTCCCAGAGAGCCTGACTTGTAATCATGCGAAGCAATAACCTTTTAATGGGAGAATTTTACTTGTAACATTTGTCAAATAGTACCCACAAAGAGAAAGTACACACGCCACACACACACACACACACACACACACACACACATGTGTGTGTATGCGTGTGTGTGTGTTCGTGTGCGCGTGCGTGTGTTTATGTGTGTGTGTGTGTGTGTGTGTTTTTTCCAGAAAGCCTGACTTGTAATCATCCGAAGCAATAACCTTTTAATGGGAGAATTTTACTTGTAACATTTGTCAAATAGTATCTAAAGGGTGCAATTTTACTTGTAATTTACGAAAGCATATTAATCAGAAAACAACCATATTCAAAGTTGAGGCAGGTACATTGGGAGATCCAATGTATTAAAGTGAAAAGTAACTTACGCATCAACAAGTGCCACAAGCTTTGGGTACAACTGCTCATCACGCAGCCGACTTATTTCTGATACCGTTGAATCCATCGACTGCATATCCACAATATACCTTGTGTGTAAATGGCTTACAGCAGCCTTTGTCTTCTCCAATGATTCAGAGTTGGTGCCACGTTTCTTTTGTTTGTTCAATAATGCAACTTTCCTCTGATAGTCAAATTTCATAATTTCACCCGCCTGGCCAATATCATGAGGCAAAAAAGATATTATAAGGATGCCCAGAAAAAATAATCTACAGATTGCAACAGAGACAAACTACTATCACACACTAGGACATCTATGCTAAGTACAAACTATGTTGCAATGACGATAGCATATAAAGGCAATGCATGCCACTGCACAATCAGAAATAGGAAATGTTTGAAGGAAAAGGAAATTACTTTAACTTCATCATATAATTTTTTCTCCCATGCAAGCAACTTATCCAGCACAGTCGCATGAGTTTCATTCTCTTCTGAATCAAAATCATCCTTAAAATCTTCAGTATTGGAGAGACCTCTAAATGATCTATTCCATGTGATAACTCGCATAACTCTTGCTGAGTGATCAATATGCCCTATAAAAGTAAATGCAATTTCAAGTTAGAGGTTACCTTGTAGGCTCATTCGACGTTCAATTGCCACAAAGACAACTATTGGAGAAATACAGTATTGGCATTTTAAATTTTTTAAGAGAGAGAGAAATCGGCCAATTATGTGTACATGTTTAGAAGCTTAAGTTCAATCTTCAGGAAGCAAAAGAACAGCCTTTGCTTTAAAGGAACATTAGCTACTACTGCTCTCTTAAAAATCTAGTAGAGGCTTAAGAAAGCATAGAAATTTAAAAGAACCACCAGTGAAAAGACAGTAATCTACAACCTAGCATTAAAGCATCATGACTTTCTTCAAAATTGTTAGCATCAATATTTACAACACACTCGTTTACAGCTTCATCATACTCGCCAATGAGAATCCAAGCCAAAAGAAACACAAAACTTGATCTACTAAGGCCTCATTTACTAATTGGCACATTTCACACAATCTAGTCCATAATCCCTCCCCCCACTCTATAACATATCTTTCTTATTCATCATTAAAATCAACTAATTGGCATTATCTAGAACATGTTCTCTTGTAGATTGATCATGTACACTACTCTATAACCAGAGATTCGAACATCAAAAAGCAGAGCCGACCCTCAACTCTAACACATTAGTAACATATAACTCATCAACAAAACAATGTACTACAACCAAATCACATACTTACATAATAAAGATCAACATGTTAGTTCAAAAACCAAAAACAAAGAAAGAATCAATACCCCTATTATCAGCAAAATTAGAATGATAATGCAATCGAGTCGCCTCAAGCATCTTAGAAACCTGATGAGCACTCTCAGAAGCCTTAAGAAAACAATCATCCAACTCACTAAAAACTTGCACTAAATTGACATTCTTCCTCCTCCCTTCTCCACTACCACCACCACCACTCCCTCCTTGCCCCACAACTTGCTTCCCCTTCTTCAAACCCTTTGGCAATGGCATTGCTGGCATAACCATCTCCTCCACTACTTCAATCGACGGCGGAACAGCCGTATTAACCGTAGCTTGAACAGCTGAACTCCTCATAGCCCTTTGATGATACACAGTTCTCTCATACTCCTCTCTATCCCTCCTTATATCATCATCATCCCTCAAACTCCCACCAGGCATATCCTCTGTATTAAAGAAGTAATCCCAAGTTGGATCATGAACTTGTGGAAGTGGTGGCGGTGGTGGTGGAGGTGTCCTACTTTCTCTCTCCTCCGGTGGTAACGAAGGTGGCGGACCCACCAAATTATTTACATTATTATTATTACTAGGAATCGTCTCCATTCTACCCCCAACACTCTCACTATGTTTATGCTTGTGATGATTATTATGATTATGATTATGTTTATCATTCTCATTCTCTCTCCTCCTCATTCTTAACCTCCCCAAATCCTCTTCTTCCTCTTCTTCATCATCTTCATCTTCTTCTTCAACAATAGTTTCCTCCAACATAGGTTTCGCACCCGGTTTCGACACCACAAACTCTGGCATTGAGGCAGCGCGTTGAAGGGGAGGTGGCATGTCAGGGACAGGTGGAGGTGGTGGTGGAAGAGTTCTCATTGGTGGTGGTGCTGGTGGTGCTTGAGATGAAATTTTTGTGGGTCCTACACCAATTCCACCAACTGTAGTTCCAGAGGAGAGAGAAAGTGGGTTGTTTGCAACTTCACCTTGTGCGAAGTCGCTGAGTGCAGCGCCGGCGTTTTTGAGCGACATAGCGTAAGAAGAGTGCGCAGCTGCGAAGGCGTTGCGCGCAGAAACGGCGGATTTCATGAATGATTTCCTGTCTTTGCATCTTGATACTGCTTCTTCGTTCTCGATCTTTGATTGAGAACAACCCATTGATTCAAATGGGTGTAATTCTGGGAAATAATTTATGGGTTTGCTTTGATTTGGTGTTAATTTAAGTGGGTAGTAGATGAATTATAGTATAATTAAGTGTGGAAGGAATATTAGAAAGGTTGAGTAAAGTAAAAATGGGGGAAAAATAAGTAGAGAGAGAAAATAAGAAGAAAGATGCTTAAACAGGAAAGAGAAGGAGGAAGAAGAGCACAAAATTGTGTCTCCCAGGTTGAACAAGAGAGTAGTGAGAGTGACGTTTGTTTCCGTTCTGTATTTTTCTTTTTTTATTATTATTTTTATTATTTTCTGCAAAAAAAATTTTTATCACAAAAGTCATTGATATACAGCAATTATGTGTTGTTAATTTCCATATTATGTACAAGTTTTCTTAATGACGATTTGGATCATATTGAAAAGTTTATTTTCTCCAAGTGGGACATAATTTTTTCCTTGGTGTACAAGTTTGGCATAATAATATTAGAGAAAACCTTAATATAAGAATAATTTTACGATAGTTATAATTTTATTATAGTCATTGTAATTTATGTTGTATAGATCATTTAATTTTTGTGTTTGAACTTGAGTGTTGGTTTCATCAAAAGAAATAATAAATATATTTATTATAAAAATAGATAGACAGACTAATTTTTATGATGTGTTGTAGTCAGGTAGAAATTTAGTTTTAAAATAATGGTTTTGTAGGTCGATTTTTGTACCAATTTTGTAGTATTTATCTATATGATATTCAATAAATTATATTTTCTTTGTATTCCCCTTTAAGTAAACTAAATGAAAGGATAAGATTTGTTAATACGAACAAAGGGTTGAGCTTCAAGCAATTACAATGGCTACAATTATTATCGTCATTGAATAACCTTCTTAATATACTAATTAAGTGTCAAATATCTAAATATGAAATTAGAATATGATGAATTTTGCACATTGTGTATTTGTAAAGATATTCATATAAGTTAGATTCCAAACTTTATATATCTAACAATTATTTAAAAAATTATATGATATTAGATTATAGAGATTAGAGAGTCAACCTAATTTTTTCTATAAAAAAAACCTCGATTTTCAATCATTTGTATGAGAGTTAATTTTTTACATGGAAATTTTTTTGCAATTATAAAAAAGCGGAATAATTATTGTAGTAACATCATGAAAAAAACTTGAAAAATTGAAACTAGTAATTGACCTAAGTCAAAAAATAAATAAATTAGCCAAAGTAAAACATTACTTTTATACAGTATGATCTTTTAGGCTTAATGTTAAATTGCTAATTACTTAGCATGACAAATGACATATAAAACTGGATTAGTGAGATATCTGCTTGCATCTCTATACGTGAGTTATGATGTTCAAAGTAAGTAGTTATTTCACCCAAAAAAAAAATAGTTAAGGAAATATACTACTTTATATATTGACATATAATTTTCTGACTCAGAAAATCGGCTAATAAACTCAAAAATATAACAATCCATTCTAGGTTGAAATCAAGCATGTGCGCCGCACACACACATAAATGAAATAATTCAACCCTTTAATTTTATAGCCCACCTTTTATATATGAATATCATACCAAAATGAACAAATACAACCAAAGAGAAATATATGTCCCTTATAGTCTGTTCATGCATATATAAGTTTAAATTCAACGATGATATACTCACATGATGAAGATTTAATGCTTTCTAGTAAGTGTTATCTTTTTTTTGTAATTATTATTATAGTTGTCTAGAGATTGAACTTATAAATTACTTCATCTATTTGACTTTTTCACTATTCACAAACTGCAATATACTAGTTTATTTTTGATGATTATAGTCAAGTGTGGATCTTGTTAGATTCGTCATTTAATTTTTCGTTACATGCTCTTGTATCATGACACTAATCTCTTTCTTAATATGATGTACTATTTTAAAGAAATGACAAAAATTACTACAACCTATATTGAACTATTATATTTACGAAAATCACATAAAATAACACGTATTTTTAAATCATTGACACCAATTTAACACTTTTACAAAAGCACATCAAATATAGCAAATTGAAACAAGAAGTAGCAATGTAGCATGAAGGTTATTGATCACTTCATCTTAAACAAATATCCTAGAACTAGATCATTCCCTACTACTATAACCTCTATCATTAGTTCATTACTAAAAGCATCAACAAGTGTATCTTCCATCAGTGAATAATTCTAAATGCGCCAAAATTTGTGTGAGTGCAATTTTCCTTTGTTTTTTTTGGAACTTGCATCAACAAATACTCATTTGTCCTTTATCCTCTTAATGGCATAAATTTATCAATTTTGTTCTGCACATTTTATTGGTTTAGAAACTAGTTTTTAGGCCCGGGCTACGCCCCAGGCAATTATATCTTCATTTATTAATATTTTACTTTGAAATATTAACATCAAGTATCACTTAGTTTAGTGGTTTAAGACATTAGTATATGTTCTTGTGATATCGAGATCGAATCTTACATAATGCATTTTCTATTTTTTTAGTGTATGTGGATTACATAGCATAAAATTCTCCAAACGAAGGCGCCACGTGACATCGTTCCGTGCTTAGGAACGCCTTTTAATATATTAGTATAGATAGATTAGACTGCTGCATTAAATCCAAGGTATTATCATTAAAGAAAAAGAACGAACATGTGCAAGTGGTACCCCAAAATAGACATAACATCCAAAAACATCAACACATAAGAAAAGATGTCTTTTTTTTTGTTCACCCATTTGTAGGCTTTCATCTCAGCTTTTGTTCATTGGCTGTACTTTTTATTTTTATTTTTTATTTTTTTTTATTAGGAACGATAATTGATCCAAAAATCTGGAATTCGGAATGGTATTTTTTTTTTTAATAGTAAAATTAATTCATTAATAAAAAGTCATACGACATCTACATAAGCAATCGAATCAAACAAATACATAAGTTGAATTAAACAAAAATTTCCTTCATAAAAACTACGATCGTCAAACAAATCTTGCAATGTGGAACATCTCCGCTTATATCGCTGGAAAATACAGCCTTGTTGGAGAGACAATCTAACGATCCCTTGTAGTCGTGAGGACGATTTCCGTCGGATTCATCTGACCGTATTCGAAAAATTGATAACCTTTGTGATCCCGCATAATTCTTCACCAACAAAATAATTTCACGGCAATCCATTAGATCTAGTATCCCGGATTGTAACCTATAGAAATTCCCCCTCAGGAGAAAAACCCTGTCTTTCGAAGGAGGTCGAAAAACCTTGTCTTTCGAAGGAGATCGAAAAACCTTTTCTTCAGAAGGAGATCGAAAACCCTGTCTTTCGAGGGAGAAATCGTTATTGGAAACCTAAAAAACAAATAAAAAAGCAAAAGTGGGGGCTTTCCAACGGTAAAAACCGATGGAAGCCCCTTTAAAAAATCAACAATGGAGGCTAGGGTTTTTGAAAGTAGAGAGGAGAGAGGGGAGAGAGAAAAAAAGGGTGGAGTCGGTTCTGATATGTGTCGAATTCGGAATGGTATTTCACTGAGCTACCACCTCTCCCTCCATTGGAGGTACTTTTTAAGTAGGCTTTAAAAGTGATATTCTCAAGCCTGAATGTGATAATTTACTGTGAGAAAAGAATATAAAAAAAAAACCGAAAGAAACTTCTAGATCTAAATTATCAGATTAATTATAACAACTTACGTTGCTTTTGGCTGTAAAGATTCTTGGTTGAGGTACATTATACAATGCAAGAAATTATGATCTAGATGTAAGCTCATATTCGACTGTAAGAAAATTTGAAGTTTCAACTTACAATGTAGTCATAAATTTCATGTAGGATAATACTACTATTACACACTTTTATAAAGCTGACTGAGATTTTAATCCGTGACAGTTTTTGCTCATTGAAGAAACATAATATTGAAACAGGGAAATTATCATTAATCGATCGCTATATGACAATTACACCCATACATAAAGATAATCTAAAACATCATTCCGAAAGATTTCATCCAAGTACTAAGATAGACGCTTCCGGATCGCTCTTTTAATCACAGAAAGGATCCATAAAAGTTTTGCTAGACGATCTTTACGACACAGTAATGCTATTATAATTTACAACCTTCGTGAGCTGTAAATATGTGCTCTAATTAGATTGCGAATGCTCTAACTAGTTCGATAGTATAAGCTAAAAAAATTTACTTGAGACTTCCGTTGCAGAGGTGGCTAGACAAGACGCCTGGATACAGTCAAGGGAACTACTTCTCGAACAACCCGAAATATGTGAACATGAAAGATGGGGTTTCTCTTGATACATGAGTCTCCCTTCTGAACAAGCTCAAACACACAAACATCACGCTCTTCAAGATTGTTGTCCAGAACAAATGTAGACCACCCTCGTATGATCTGACACTGTGAAGGTGTCCATCTGCATCCGACCTTCCAGCTCTTCTCTACTCTGGGGACCCGTAATATGCCCTCATGAGACTCGGGAAGCATATGTTCTACTGCCCATTCTTTAGGGACAGTCTGCATCCATCCACACCAACTTTGATGTTATCTAGCAAGGAAGTTTTATCTCTCCCTAGCTTTCATAAATTATGTGCAACTTTTTGTTTTGAAGTACAGTAATAAATGTTTATGATTAGTTGATTATCCTATAACTCCAGTAAAATCTCTTATAGTATAAGAAGTTGGTCTTGTATAAAAGTTTTTGGACAAAAACTGACTTTTTTTTACATTTTATATTTCTGTGATCTTTTTTAATTATTATTACCTATTTAACTACCCAACTTTTCAGCTAATTGTTAATTGATGACTGTTACACCTCTTTTAAAGAATTTCACTTTGCAATTCTTGCTAGTTTAGGTGTTTTTACAAGTCAGATGATCATATGAAATACGCGTAGAAGTAAAGAAAAAACATACCAGATGAAAACCATGATAGACATGTGTAGGAAGCATAATGATTTCAATCATATTATCTCTTAAGCTCTTATGTTTCTTGTACTTAATAGCCCTGTTAGAGGCACATTGCTTTTCTTTCTCTGTGACCTTCCGCCTTTGAGATATGTAGAACTTTTTAGATTGTGCCCCTGCAAATAAAATAAAATGGCATGAAACAAATGAACTAATGGAAGTAGTCTTGCAACGTAAGTATATAAATGATTTTTTGTTGAAAATAGGATGTGTACCTTGAGAGCTCCCCCTTTTCTTATATAGCATAGGACTAGTAAACCCCTCTTGAGTAGAAGCTCTTTCTTTCCTGTCTTTGCTTTCAGTCATTTCATCTACTTTACTCTTGCCTTTAGATTGACCATTCTCATAGTGCAGGAGACTTCTACAAGTTCTAGAGGATAAATTCATGTTCGTTGCGAAGTGCGAACCTTCAACCTCACATCCCGTAGTATCAAAAATCGAGACCTCAAACGACGAATCACCAGCATAGCAAAAGACTAAGAAATAACCCATCATAAGACCATTATCCCTCACAAAGTTCCCCCAACCATCTGAAAAGAGGACATCTTCCTCTGTTTCAACAATTTCAACTCTCCATACATGTCCACTTTGCCCTCTAAGTGTGCATGAGCTTGATAAGTCCCCCTTAAAACACTTAATAAATTTCCTAGGAATTCTCTACAAGAATTTTCACCAAAAATGTACATTAATTAGTTAGTTAGAACTGATCTAGGATTAATATACTAATCACTTGAATTTATGAGCCTTTTCAGGCGTAAACCTACCAGCTGATGCTCAAAGTTTCCAAGCATCACCTTGAAGAACTTCTGCTTTTCGGATGGGATCTCATTCCAATATTCGTATCGCTCTAAAGTCTTGCAACTTTCACAAACATTTGCCATATTGTTATAAACTAAAATGCTATCAAAGTATCAACACCTGAGCCAAATTCAAATCAATAAGACATCATCATTTCTCAAAATCAGAGGCCATTTATACCTATGTATGCTACTAGAAGATGAATCATAGCAAGAGAGCAGGCTAAAGATCATCTATCCCTCGGTCTATTCATAAGGTTGATACTCTCGATTTCTCTACTTGACCTAGTAAAAAAAACACTACTAAAATCTTATATTAGTTAAACTGAAGAAGGAAAAATGAGGTATAGTACCCAGAATTGCTACCCCAGTTTGAATGAAAGCAAATGAAACAATGATCTAAAGTTTGGCATATGGAAAGATCATAGATCAGCACTTAACTCCCTATTATCCATTCAAAATAAAAAGATAATCTGGACATCCAAAAGACCAAATAAAGCACTAGATAGCTCAATTCAAGGTGCAAAAGAATAAGGTATTTTGTCAAACTCTAATCGCAAATACAAAATTAAATAAAACAAGACACTATTGCTAGATTCCTGAAGCTCAAGATCAAAGTTCAGAAAGAAATTTCAGCAAAGAGAAGAAAGAAACACTCAACGATCCAAGTAGTAATCATAAAGCAGTGCAAGTATCTTTGGCCTTTATAATAAAAGTCTGACATTAACCTCTATAATGAAGCATGTAAGAAACAAATTACTCCAAGACAGTGATTTTCAGCTTGCGGGAAATGTATGCTTATTCTGTTATAGGAATTTGCAACTTCACTAATCCCTAACCATCGAGAAAATTACTAGGTGGATAAAGAGGTTACTATATATGGAGGTTATAGAAAAGTAATAATATTGCTCTGTAGGAAATGTTGCTTGGTTAAGCAAGCATGACGGAAAAATTGGCAAAAATCCAAGAATACAACAAATGGTGATCCTAAGCAAAATTTCTATCTACAATTACAACCCATTTGGTAGACAATAAATTACCTGTAATAGTACATACTGATCTTTTATGAGACATCTTGTAAGAAAAAACTCGTGCCTATGTCCATGTTAAGAAAACACTTCATCTCCAAATAAGCGCATGTTCTTCATAAATTTTACCAATACCACTCAATTCCACATAATGAATGGAAAAAACTATAAGCTACTGTATTTATACAAAAATAATTCCTCTAAAAAAACTACAAGTTTCATCAAAGAAAAACAATTTGGCCAAAGGCTAAGAATAACACAAGCATAACAAATGAAGAAAAGGAAAGGAGAAGATAATACAGAAACAGAAAAGAGAAGAGACAAAGAGAGAATGACTGACCTGAAAATTTCACCGCCGACTGACCTGAAAGCTTCACCGGCAAAACTAAGGTAAGAGCAAATTAGTCCAAGGGAGAAATTTGTCAAGAGTTGAAAGCTTAATATTCATCACTATTCTCTCTGAAAATTCAATACTAAGGTGAGTTGAAATAAGAGTTGCACATGGAGAATATAATGGAGGAGAGAGAAAAGTAGTGTAAAGGATGATTAATAATGGGGATTGGCTGAGGCAAAGGTTTTCCATTTTTGTTAAGCTCAAGTGCAAAGTGTGTCGGAGGGAATTTTTGGCAATGTTTGATATGGCGTTATTTATGAGAGAATAAGGTTGGTTTAACTGATAATGACATTTCAGCCTTAGGGGCTGTTTGATTTGAGTTTTCAGGAATACAAAACGTTGCCACTACCGCCACAATTTTGCTACCACCACAACCACCATTTCCATGCCGCCGCCGCTGTTACGGTGAGGAAGAATGGGCAGAGGCCGTAGGGGTACGTTGGGGGTATACGGCTGCTGGTGAGTGATAGACTTGTAAATGAGAAAGATGGGGCCAGAAATAAGGGGTTTCAAGCCTTCAACCAAACACTTCATATGGTTTCCCATATGCACAATAATGACTAATTTGATCCTGAAAATGACATTTTACCATTTCCAATGGGTAAATTACTATGAATATCTGTTAAAGTGCATGATTTTCAATTGTTGCTAAAGATGGGTAAGAGTGCACATAGGCTCTATGAGCTGGATAAAATAAGTAAAGCAAGCACAAAGAATTTAAGTTCAATAAAAATAAAGTTAAATTCAGCAAAAAAAAGTCTTAACCCTTTTGTATTTACTGGCGTTGGAATTTTAGTGTACCTGGCTAAGATTTTCTATATTCCCTTCTTCAAACTTTTGTCTAGTTATAATATTGTAAGATGCACCTCCTAAAATCACAAGATTAATGCATATAATTCATGAGATAATTCATGATTGCATTCTAAGAAGATGCCAGTCTCCCCTCACCTTTTCTGTGACTGTGTCTAGTACTAGATTCGAGCCAAATAAGGCAAAATGGTGAAGCCACATATTTCAGCAGCAATGAGACAACAGGCTAATGTTTTTGCAGATCTATTACTCATAGTCCTTACTAACATCAGGCAAACTAGAAGCTCCACAGAAGAGCAAAGACAGACTAAAACAAGTTTTACGATTCAACACTCATACAAGTCTCTCTTACATGTGTACCTTCACCTTTCCTAGAGAGCCTAACCCAGAAAAAATCTCAGTTTTTTAACATTTCGCTGTGACATACTTTATCTCCCAGAGCTCGACATCATTTCCTCTCTCGTACTCTCTCACATATTGAGGAATTTCTGAAAGATCAATACACTTGCCAGTAAAACCTGGAAAAAAACAAAAATTGTGAGGCATATGGTCTCCATCATCAATAATATCTAATGTCTGTGTAAAAGTGTCCGGGAATGAATGAAGTTTATGATTTAGTATGACGCAGTGAAAAGATAATAAGATTGCTAACCCTTTTCGACCCTCAAGAAGCTTAGGAAATGTGAGTACCCATTTGCAACAACGTCAAGATCGTTCAAGCTGAAATTGTATCGCTTTTCCAATGCAAGATATAGCACCTGAAAGGGCATAAAGAAATTCAAATTACAAATTTCTCATCTACAAGGCTAGAGGTCGTAATTTAGAAAACGATCATAGGAAAGTTTTAAAAGGTCAAAATATCCTGTTAAGCATCGCTATAACTTAAACACAGCCATGGCAAGTTGGCAACAGCAAAAACAACAATGACCAGTCAAAATGGATACTGCCATGGGTGGGGTTAATTTACAATCACCAAGTGCCAGAACAACATGTTATTTTTTTATCATTCGCAGCGAAGGTTAGAGGTTCGATTCTTATCCGCCTTTGCGCCCCATCTAAGACCCATAAAAACAGATGACTTCTGAATTCCTCAGAATTTTAAATGGGAGAAGAAACACACGCGCCCACACACATGCACCCCCCCCCCTCCCGCGCGCGAGCACACACACACAAGAGAAACACGCGGCACGGACACGCACACAACACACACACACGCACGCACGTAACACACACACAAAATAAAGAGGAAAAGGAGGATTGGGATTTTAGCTTTTAGCATTAGAATTTCAATACCTTTTCAGGGTGTTGGCACATCATCTTCTGCAGAACACTGAAAAAGGCATCAGTTAATTCATCACTATAAATCACATCAGCAGCTAGCAGCAGAGATGCTCTGTCGACTTCTTCCACCTCTGAAGACGTCCAGGAATACCTGGATGGCAAACTGTACAAGTGTAAAATAACTTGCTACCCTCCCACTGAAATATATAAGGCAGAACAAAATAGTGAAAGAGAATTCCGCTGACCCCATTATTGGGAATTAGGGACTAGAAAAAAGAGGGGGAAAAAATGCAGAACTCCATAACCCTGATAAATTGTTTTCCTACCTAACACTGGAACCTAAATCCAGAGGTGGCCATGGTTTCTGCCAATCAAGCTCTCGTACTTTGACTGAAGATTCACTTCTGAACAATCCAGAGTTGATGTGAACATTCCTAGCACAGTTGTCAAGAACTTCAACACCATGGTCTGGGAATGAATTTTGTTTTGCGGATTGTTAGTAGCAACATTTGGGGACACAAGAAAATTCATAACATATAAACAGGCATTTTCAAGACTCCAGCATCTTTAAGATATGAAACGCAGATGTTAAAAAACAGAAATACCTGTTATGAAAACAGCCTCCGCAACACGTGCAATTAATATACCAACCAATCCTGAAAAAGACAGAATCAGGATCCTGTTTAACTGTGAGTTGGGATGCTTTGGGTTGCCAGCATCAGCTCCGAAAGAAAATTTAAAAACCAAGCGACAGAATCTTAAGTATGCTAGAGATGAGCTGAACAACAGTCTCCCAAAGGCCCCACTTCATTACAAGCCTACTATAAGAGTGCTTTATCTTGGTTATAGCTTAATACTATTCCCTCCATTTCATGATGTTTATCCTCCTTTTCTTTTCAATGTGTAATGAATCAACCTAGGGTGAGGGGCACTTTTGGTATTGCGATAATTAGTTAGTTTTAATAGTAGCGTGAAGAATAAGATTGGGAGTTAGGGAGGAAATATCTCTATAAATAGAATAGAATAGAATAGAATAGGGAGAGAGAAAGCATGTTGAATATTGATAAGAAAATTGGGTGAGCTTTTAAGAGTTCAATGGGAGAGAACAAGCCTCTCGAAAGCTTGTAACTATCCTTTATATTTCTGTAACTTCAGTTTAAGAATCAAAATTTCTCTTTCTTCCTTAATTTCTGCCATTACTGGTGTCCAAACTATATTATTCATTACAAGATGTTCAAATTAAATGTCTAAATTAATCTCTTTCTATGAATTTATTGCACTACTTCTTCCAGAAGTACTTTTCTTAAGTTTTGTGGAAAATCATCCAGGTCAAACATTCTGGAGAAATGGGTATGTAATCCTTCTTAAAACTAACAGTCTGAATCATATATCCAAGTCCTAACATGGTAACACCTATTCCCACATGAAGAACATATCACAGGAATAAACATTACCTGTTCCAGCACCAAGTTCAACGGCAACCGCACCATTGAATACTGAAGATGAAGACATCTTGTGCAATATGTAATCTGCTAATAATAGTTCTGCCCTCCAAACCTGAAACGGGGAAAATGTAAACAAAAAATTCACAGCCTAGAAAAAACCAAGGTGTCATTCTTCTGATATCCAATAAAGATAATAGCTATCTGACACTGACATGAGAAGTCAATCACTGATAATTTCCAATAGAAAGGGCATAAAATTCAATTAGAACAGAGTTCAAACATAAAGCTTAAATTCTTTCACTGGCAGTGTCAAATAAAACTCTCATGATCTGTATCAATGAACTAATAAAGAAGAATTCCGACTTTGAGCAATAAATGTAAATTCTGGAGCATAATGACGACTGCAGTAACCCTAAGGCAGATTGTGAACAAAGCTTTCAGTATATAGTATCACAATTGCAATGACTTGAAAACATAAGTAGACATAATCCTCCATACATCTTGGCTTTATTTTGTGTTCCTCTTGTCCTTGTTTAAGTCAGTATTATAAGTTGGACTATCACCTGTAAACCCACACTTGGGATGGTTGATGTGACATTATGCTGGATACTGACAGCAACAGTGTACGATGATTGTTCTGCACGAAGATAGATCTCCTCAGACAAACATAAAACAGAGGTATGCTAACTTACATTGCGTTCAGATGAGAGAATATGGAGGGAAAGGGTGGGGAGAGAGAGTGTGGGATCCATTTTCCTTTATTTGGATATAAATTGAGGAACGGGATGGGAACGAATGGCAGGATCCATTTTTGTTAATTTTAACCAAAAACCAACTCCTTCCGCTGTTGGAAGGAAAATGCGGCCTATTACTTTCCTCCTCTCCTCTCCTTCTCTCGCTCCCCTTCGTTCCACCAATTTATCCAAGAACACAGCTACTAAAATGGAAGAAGTTTACAAGGAAAAAAACTAAAAAGAAGCCAAGGTCTGAATAAGGCTGATTACAACTGAACTGAAACAAAGTAGTTCCAAATCATTGACCAAATACTAACTCATTCCATAATAAGTTGGAATAGGGTACATATCCGAAGGAAATTTTAAAGCGCAACAGGACCAAATACTTTACTTAATAACACAAGATTACAAAGAGGGTTGGCATCTAGAAATCAGTATAATACAAGAAATTACGAGTGGAAGGCTTTAAAAGCTGCAATATTCATGACTGATTCAGTTATATATTGATCACGATGCACACTAGGGTAAGCTCTAAAGTCTGGTCCATACAAATGTAAGAAGCAGTAAAGTAGGTAAAGGTCGAAAAACACTGAAAAGAAAGAGGACAATTGATTCTTTTCACTTACTGTTTCGTCGAGCCACAATGAGATCCCCATCTTCATCCAAAGCAATAGTCTTCGTGGGAGGTTTTGGTTCGGATATGACTTGGTCACCACATCTACCCACAGTGTGTTCAGCTTCTACAACAGGCCAGAAAGAGAGAAACCTTGATAGGTATTATATCAGTTCTCATATAGGACAAACTTTGATAAGGAAAAAGGAAGAATAAGAGCGCGAACAAGCAACCATTAAGGCCCACCACAACACGACTCAGTTTTCGTTCCGCCGTTCACTTCAAAGTATGATTAACAACTATCACCAATCACCACCTCATTTGGATCAATCCAACCTAACATCATCCACAAACTCATACTACTATTTTTCACAAACTTTTGGAAAACATTCAATGAACAAAATCTTTAACCTCCTCAAAATTCACATTATATAACGAATACATAATAAAATTTAATTACTCCCTCTATTCCACAACCAATTTTCCAATTTAACTTTCACATTTGCCAACTAACAAGTCTGAAGATGCATTTATGCATAAAAACAAAATGATATTTTGAAATTATATACATCCACACAATTCCAACAACATTGTTCTTGACATATACTATGTTAACAAATTCATTGTCGATAATGATAATACAGTAATTGTAAAAGACGACGATTTTAAGGAAGAATTTAGAAGAAACACTTACGAGGAGTGAGAGAGAAGGTGAAGTGAGAAATGTGAGGGCCGGAAAAATTAGGGGGGCATCCCAGATGAACTTCGCTCATCACCACCTCATCTTCCATTAGCTCCATCGTTATCTGCGGCGAAGCCTCGCCTGTGTTCATAGCACGTCAATCTTAACAACTTGATCAACCATTCTTGGACAGCGTTATAGAAATACAGTATACTTTAGTGACTTAGAAAGTTAGAAGGTATTTGGTATGAGAAATTTTGATGTAGGAATGGATTCAAATAATCGTTTCCATTTTAATTGTTTGATATAAGTGTTAAGCAACAAATACAGTTTTTGGAGTGAAATATAATCTCCATTTGTTACCCTTATCAAAATAGTGGAAACAAATTTCCTTTCAACAACTATTAAAGGTAACCGTTATTATTTCCATTTCTCCTCCTTATACAAATTCTTTACATTCCGTTTACATTGATTATACCAAACGCTCTCTTAGTGTTAACTAACCTTACATGCACGCAATGCGTGTGAATTGTGATAGCATATGAAGTAGAAAATGAAATTAATTGGGTAGAAAAACTGTCTTTACATTTTTTTTTAGAAAAAAAACTAATGGTTAGTTTAAATGTCTTACTTTTTCGCCTTTTTTTATTCAAAATTAAACAGTTAGTCATCTCCCTATTTTTTTTTCTTTTATTCCTTTTTCTATTTTTTGGTGTCCCCATGTGTTGTTTTATATAATAGAGAAGTCAAGGTTAATTGACTTTGACTTTGACTTTGGATTTGGAAAAACAAAGGGTAAACTAATAAAAAAAAAAGTTCAAAATGAAAAAGAAACTAAAAATAAGAAAAATTGACATGAATAATCCAAACTTTCATTTGTCTCCTCATTCAACAACAAAAAAAAATAGTTTCTTTCTTAACCTTGAAGAGAAACTTAAAAATAGGTTAAGAACGAAACTATGTGGAAGCTATAATTCTTTATGTAGTGAAACCATATAGGAATTAGGATACAGTAATTTTCCCTCATAAGTTATGTACATAAAGGAAAGATAATATTTATCGTAGAGAAACTTAACATATTCTCTATCAACTACCACAAATATGAAATCTGTCTTAATAGCGGAAGATTTTTAATGAAATCTATTGGAACGTCATCACCCATCTAAGGGTTTGTTTGGTGAAACTAACGGTTCTAGTAGATGTTAGCTGTTTGCAACTAGCCAAGTGGATGTAAGGTGGTCTTTTTTGATTGGCATTGTAGAACAAGCTCTCACACAAACAGCGACCATCTTTCGCATTCTCGACCAATACCACCTCGTAGCCAATCTCTGATATGTCTAAAAATTACTTCTATAGTATGGGCACTAGTGAAGAATCCTTAAGAATCACTATACAACACCCTTAATAGCGCGATATGCCATGTTCACAGTATACTTTTGGTGTTCGGTTGCCTGTGTAAGTGCTTGCATAAATTGTTGCATAAATGTGTTCTTTTCAATGCTAGGCTGCTAGTTCTGATGTCTTCAGTCTTCACCACTATACTCCACACAAGGTGGAATTTCTATTTGCTTGAATGAAAGGTATATTTATACAATTAGCACCCAAAAGAAGTATTTACTAATTAACAGAGGAACTAAAGTATAGTATACCTCTTCCTATAGAGGTAAGACTGTAAGATGTAACAAGATTAAAACCTCAAAAGTTGCACTACAGCAACTGTTTGCCTTACACATTTTTCAGGACAGCGATCCTTTCAGCTAATTCATCATAATCCGGCAACCTAGGATGCACCTGATGCCCACCCGTCTCATCGTTGAGATATGGAGCAGATCTTACATGTCTCATCTGAGTTTTTACTGATTTAGACTCATCATATTGCTGTTGTTGAGCAGGTGGAAGAAATCCAAAGCTGCGACTTCCCGACTTTCTTTGACTATCTGCCTTCTTAACTGGTGTTACCGGCTGATTTTCGTGTTCAGTAAACAGGTATCTTCGTCTGCCTGGAGGTGGAGGCAACTCAAATTTTGGCGTTCCATTATCTTCTTCTTTTCTTACACTAGTACTAACTGGAGAAGTTTCTACTCCCTTCTTTTTACCCAAATGTGATAAAAGCAACTTATCTAAATTTAGTTCTTCTTCTTCCTCCTCCCCCTCCTCTTCTC
This sequence comes from Beta vulgaris subsp. vulgaris, assembly GCF_026745355.1. Lineage (NCBI taxonomy): Eukaryota > Viridiplantae > Streptophyta > Magnoliopsida > Caryophyllales > Amaranthaceae > Beta > Beta vulgaris. Next base: position 52,047,494 of record NC_079210.1, read on the forward strand.
TTAGAAGCTTATCCTGTTTCCTTCCTTGTGTGACCCTCGCACTTAAGCTATCTCTCGGATCAATCTCATGCTCGGAAATACTGCTGTTCGTGCTGCTCGTGCTTGCTGATGGCTGCAAGAACTTTGTTCTCACTGATCTTGGTCTTGGTTTAGCTTTACCAGATGAATCATCATCCTCATTATTATTGGATATGATATAAGGAGCAGGGACAATTTTATTAGTGGATGCCTTTCTATTATTAGCAGTAGTTGGGATTCTCTCTTCTTGCATATTTGGCACCTGTAATTTCTCAGCACTATTTTCTTTCAGTCCTGAGCAAGATTTACGCCTTCTTGTTTTAGCCGCTGTAACACTTTCCTCTTCATTGATCTGTTTGTCATCTTCATCTACCTGCTTTCCTTTCCCATGATTTAAGGTGGATCTGTTTTTGAACAAGTTTGCAGGTTTTACCTAGAAATTGCAACTGTCATTAGGTGAAAAGTTACCTAATAGATCAAAGATGCACAGCTATACTATCATGTAAGCTTAATCACCTGAGGAGGGAGGGAAGGAGTTTGGAGTTGCTGCTCCAAGTGCTTTGGATCCCAAGTCACTGAGAATTCTTTCGCGATTTCTTGAATTAACCAGAGCTTCATTTGTGTTGTAGGAGGTGTTGACTTTAAATTCTCCATGAACTAACCACCAAGATCAACATTTTTACTCACAATGTTATTATGAAATTACATACATATAGCAGTTCATATAATGTTATCACAAATTCTACCTCCTCCTTAACAAAAGGCTCCAATGCTTTCCCATATTTTTCATTGAACAGATTCCTAAGATCACGCAATTCAGGGAGATCAGCGAATCTAGCTGCAGCATATATCAAGGACGCCACAGCAACCCTACATTGCTCAGGGCACTCGCTGCACAGAAAGCAACGGATATCAGAACTGCGTACTGTGGTGCTATTGTCTTCACAAACAGCTCAAAAACACAAGCACAATTCATAAATAACCTTGTAATCAATCAAATAGTGTTAATCTCTCTTCAAAGTACTCATTATATAATACTGTTTCCAGCTCACCAGTAATAAATTCTCTAGGAAGCTAATCAAAATCACAATGTTTTATGGAAACAGAAACATATGGTTTGGCTGTTAATGTAAGCAGATCAGGTCGTCAATTATTCAGGTAAGTAAACTGAAAGATACCATATACAGTACATATTTTACGTTGAGAACATATATAATGATCCATATGTGTGGAACTAGTCGTCACATTATCCTAAACTCTCATAGCCAAGATATGAAATGTTCTAAAAAATACCCTTTATAACTATTTTATTACAGCTGTCTTTTCCCCGACACTTAATTCTAATGCAAGTGCATACGAGAAAACCCGATCATAAATAATAACTTTTCTAACAAATGTGAAAACTTTGTCCGAACGTCCTGATGGAGGGAATCTAAGATGTTGTTCCTTCTTTTAGAATGTCTTTTACAAGGTGGCGGAGGGACAGGAATGAGTCAATTAGTGAGTAGTCAAAACAGAATGAAATGTAGTTGATAGCAAGAACAAAGAAAAACATGAGTGCCACAACTTCAACAGCCTAATTGACTTAACAAACCATCCAAGTTTCACAATACTATATTAATACGAAATTGACTTTACAAATTTCTTATAATTGAAATTCTGTAATGAACATACATCAATTAAAAGTTCAAGAGTAAACGCTAAACCTCCCTTAATGAACTTATAAAAAGCTTGTCAATCACTATCATTATGTGGTAGTTATGGACATGGTTTTTAAACTACACAAAAGTCTTCATCTTTTATAAAATCAGTATGATAACCTATGATAACAAATCAACAAAGCTTACCAACTTCAGCAATCAGCATGTTAATGCTCCTAAATCAGCAAACAGATGAAGAAACAAAGAGAAAAACATAAGCATAATTCACCAAATAGCAATGATATATATACCTTTGCTTATGCATTTCTTTGAGATTTATCGCGATACAAGCGCAACATTGCTCTACATACTCGTAACATGAGGATAGATTTAGCTCCATATATAACCCTTCCGCCTACATCAACAGATAAAAATGTGGCACATACATAAAATTTCCATGAAATATCATTTGCTAAATGTCATTATCATGCTATCAGTACTAATGTACTAGCTAAGAACTTTAGATATATCACCATGATATCCAAAACATGTAAATTACCATAGATGCAATATTTGCGCATTCGAGTCGACGCCATATATATTCAAGAAAGCTGACTCCAGTTTTCTGTAGGAATGTTGATAATTCTTATAATAAGTTCGATCAACAGGACACAGGAGTAGAGATTTGTTTGCAACATGCTTATTGTAGGAGTATTGTACAATAACTGTTTTGATTTGTTGAGGGATGGAACTTATTTTCATAGGTTGAAAATAGTTTTCTTAGGGGTAGAATTTTTTTTCCTAATATAGAGAAGAAAACAACTACTACTACAATTTTTCCCTCTATTTTTTGCTGTCCTCCTTTTGGCCTCCTCCATCCTTCATTTCCATTACAACTTCTCTATAAAAAGAAGTTCAAAATCTGATTTGCATACCAAAAAATTAGTTCAAAATGTTTTCCTTCAAATCGAACACTGTCTAATACTCTCATACTTCCTCGAATTTTCTGTGGTAGAGTTCATTCATCGTACACTTGGCATACACCCAAGACTAATTATTGCACATTTGGAACTCTACTTTTTTAGTATATTATACTCATTTGGATGATTTGAAATAAGCAATAAGCAATAAGCAAAAAGCCTTGGTTTTTCCATACTCACGATACACTCTGGTGTATGATAAATTCTTTAGGAAAAAAAAACAGTTTGAAAATTCTCAGCTAGAAGTAATAATAGTATCCAATAACATTAAAGCAAAAAAGGCCATATTAATGTAATTTCATGCAAGTTTGAAAATTTAGGAGATTTTCTACAAGTTAAAAAAAAAAATTAAGGTCTAAAAAACAGAGGAATATATAAATTTAAGTAAATTGAGAATAAAATACCCTGCCATATGCATTACGTTCGAGGTTGGACTTCAAAAGCTCAGCTATATCTTTCTTCAGAAATTTCTGCATTGCACTACGTCTCTTTTTTATTACCTCTAACCGAGTTTTTACCCGATTTAACAACGATTTGCTGTTCATCAACAATATAACTAAAAACATTAGTAAAATTATGATAACTAAAAAAACAAAAATTAATAGAAGTATTAAAAACGTTGATTCATAACAAAACCATCTTTTTTTTTCTTGAATCTAGTACCCTAACTAACGATATACTTCCTCCGTTTCTTTTTACTTGCGACATACCCCCTTGACACGTACTTTAACTAACGAGAAGATTATTTTTACCATACAATCAACAAAACCCAGAAATACCCACATCGCAAATTAATCAATCAATCAACTACAAAAACCCATGAAATTTACTTTAACCACTAAATGACAAAAACCCAGAAAAATCAACCCACATTAATCAATCAACTAGAAAAATAAAATAAGAATCTTTTTACATTAATTAACGAAAACCCAGAAAAACCCATATATTGCATTGATAAATAAACGTGAAAATCAACAAAAAGCTTCAGATTTTTTTTCCAGAAAAACAGAGCACGAAAGTTTTTCATAATTACATACCATTTTGTTCTAAAATTACTGCGAAATATGCCGTCCAACATTTGTTCGAGTAATTAATTTTCCTTGAGTTTTTCCCCTACCCTATATAATGAAGAATTTTTGTAATATATCAAAAAAAAAAACTAAAAGATATATGAAAAAAGAATTCGATAGAATGTAATAGATGTAATTATTTGTGGTTAAGCCAATCAAGTCACGGAAAGAATGAGAGAAAAAATCGGATAAGAATAAAAGGGTGTAAAGAAGAAAGATATGAATATAATCTACTCACAAAAATATTAATCAAGAAACAAAAAATGGAAAAGAATCATCATGTATTTATATATATAGATAGAGAGAGAAAATGATATGATGAAGAAGCTAAAGAAAAAAAATGGAGAATGTTTAATTGTAGAGGAAGAGCTGAGTTGGAAGAGGAATGCCACGTAGGAGAGAGACCTGAAAATAAGGAGAATAGAAAGATGAGAAAGTCTTAAATAAAGTGAACCAAAAAACAGGGAAGTTAGTTTTTTTTTTTTTTACTGTAATAGCCTTTAGGTAGGGTAATTAAATTTAACAGACTGTTATGATTTCCAGCTTTTGGCCCTCTTGTTAAGAGTTTAGGAGGCAGGCTATGTTAAGTTGACTTTATTTTTGTTTATTTCAGATTTAATCAAATCAGATCAGATCAGATCAGAAAAAATAAGTTCAGATCAAATCATGTTTATATTTAAAAATTATTATTACTATTAAATATCTATTATCTTTCACTACATATTAGTAAAAATTATAATAATTGAATATTAATAAAGTATTCATTGAGACGCATCACTATATTTTTTCTTATATATTGAGAAAAATCTAAAAGATAAGATCTTGTAATCAGATCAGAAAAAAATAAGTTCAGATCAGATCAGATCAGATAAGTTCAGATCAGGAAAAATAAGTTCTGATCAGATAAGATAAGTTCTGATCAGAAAATTTCAGGTGAACTAAACATAGCCAGAGTTGGAGTGTTAATAATTACTAATGTTTGTTTTGCCAGAGATCGCATATTTTTAAATTAAAATTAAAAAAAGAATCACCACAATGGTTACTAGGTTAGTTTCTTTCGGTGACTGGTTTAATCCATTTAGTAACTAGGTCTACTTTTATATTAGAATTAGACCATCCTTTTTAATAATTTTTGTATTCAATTATGTTCATGCACGCATCAATTTGGAGATTGTATTTTATAGCATTACTTTTTTTGATATATTAGTTGCTATATGTGATATTTGATACGAAACAAGATCTATATTTTCTAAATAAATTTATGGTTAGAAAGGTAATGAAAGAGAAAAAATGGTAGCCTTTTGAGATTGATTGTAATCACATACTTCCTTCGTTCTTTTATTATTGTAACATTTTTTCGTATTTAGAAATTTCATATTAATTGCAATGTTCTCTCTTTATCTCTTCTTATCACATGGGTCTCTTTTTTCATCTCTCACCCTCTAAAAAATTTTTGCAATCCCTATATATTACAATTATTAAATAACCAAGGAAGTATATCATATATCCTATATGTATTATACTATACTTTGGTGAAGAGGAAATGGAATTAAAAAAACCTAGTTAACTCATTTAATATAAGGTTGAGCACTTTTTCGAATTTGTAGATGCTCCTAAGAGCACGTAGTTTTATGTGCTCTCTCAAGTCTCAAGCATTATTGTTTGCATATTTGATACATGTTGCACCTGTAGAAGATGAACCTGCCTAATATCCCATGTTGTCATGCTACGCGCATAAAACATGTACCTGTCATTGACTGGAAAACTTCTCATTAATGAGACGCATTGCATTAAATCTAATATTTTGTGATATTCTGGCTACTATCGAAAGTTTATAGTGATATACTGATATGTGCACCCAAGTTATTATCTTGCGTGTTTAATTAATTTCATTTTGAAACCTTGTTTTATTAGCCAAATAATAATATTAGGGTCTTAGAGAGTAAGTACTAATTATTGTAAAGGGCAGTTTTGTAAAAGAAGAAGAATGCATAAAAGCACAAAGCTAGATATGTGCTGGCTGACTGGTTGTAACTAAGTTGTAAGTGTGTAACTTGTAATAAGTTGTAACTCAAACTTATGCTTCTTTATTACGTAGCCGGCGAAATTGAGGGGTGAGGGCTTCTACTTCTGCTTCTCCACCTAGTAGACGCAAATAATAATGTTAGTGGACACAAATAATAACATCATACTCTAAAGATTTGGTCTCATTGTTCAATGTTTCTTGACTTTCTTCCATTCTTTCTTCATCTTCTTTTATTTATTTCTTCACCATTTATGTCTTGACTCACAAGTACGATGTTATGTTAATTTGATGTCTACTTATTTATCGTTTCTATATAGACGATAGGGTATTTTAGTTAAGTGTAATAAGATTTTTTTTTTGGTATGTTAAGATCTTTCAATATACGTGTATAGTAGAATAACATATGATTATTACACATACTGACAGATTATGATCATTTAGAAACATAAATAATTACTTGTTAATGAGTGTTGTAGGCATGATTTATTAGTTGGACTAGGCTAAATCGGAAAATTTTCAGTTTGGCATTATGCGGATGTAATATTCACTAATCATTTTTTTTATTCAGTAATTAACTGATTTAAGGAGAATCAACCCTCATGAGTTGGGGGTAAGAGGAGGGATCCCAACTCATAAAAAACTTTCAGAGAGTAAAAATTGGGGATTTATACCAAGAAGTAAATATTTACACAAACTCCCTAAATTGGGACTAATGAGAGTCGAACCCTAAGTGCCAATTGAGTTTACAACGTACTCTGTCCAATATTAGTTGACACACTTTCTATTTTTGTCGATCTCATATTAATCAATACGCTTCTTAAAATGACATGTTGTCCAACTCTCCCACATTAAAAAATGTGTCACAAATAGCAATTGTCTAAATTAATTTCCATTAGGTAGTGTTTGGGAATGAGCATTTCATTTGAAATGATTCATTTGAAATTTGTATTCTCAAATCATGGAATCTAAAATCAAATTCATTGTTTGGTAAACTTAAATATTTCAAATTTAGGATTTCAAATCCATCTTCATTGTTCGGCTTATCATAAAATTTACAGAGAGTAGATTGAATAGTTAGAAGCAAGAAATTCATTAATGGAGGAAAATAAAGCTAAGAGATTCGTTAATGGAGGAGAGAAAGCTAGAGTTTATAATTGAGGAGAGAGAAAGTTAGGAATATGTTGAACAATTAAAGAGGAAAGTAGAAAATAGTTAGGGTTTAGAATTTGCAAATGACACCCTTGCACATGGAATTTGCGAATCCTTAAAACTGGGCTGTTATTATAAAGGTTGGAATTTGGCCAATTCCAATTCCAAATTTCCGGATTTCCCAAACATGTCATTTGGCCCAATTTCACATTTAGAAATGAAATGCTCATTTCCAAATGCCAAACATAGCATTAAGAAGTTCAAAAAATACATGATTTGGCAAAAACAGATACCCAAACTTGTTCATGATCCACTTCTCCTATAGTTTAATTTCATTGCTTTGTTTCCCATTGTAAAAAAAAAAAACCTAATTTTAAAACATGCTTTATGTTTTTCATGTTTTCTTTTTTCTAGTTATACATGATTGAATATAAAAAATTCATCAAAGACGTGGATACGTGATGATTGGTTGAGGGTCATAGAGATCCAACCCCATACAAAAGTACCTTATGTTGGAAACGATATGGAGGCTCTATGTTAATATTGAAAAATAGACCCCTATATAAAAAGTTCAAAGAAACCACCAAAATATGCAAGTAAACCAAATTGCAAATATGCATCTCTTCAAAATCTTTTGATATATTCCAAAAAGACCTCATTTCAAGAAATTTGCAAAACATTTTGACTACTAGGTTCAACTCTTTTATATTTAAAGAATTTTTTTAAAAAAATTGGGAGTCCTTTAAAAATAAAGCTTTATTCCGTGTCCCACTTTAAACATGTTAAGGGTCAGGTTTGCTGAGTTCTAATATTAATGATTCATACATGTATGATATAGGAGGTTCTTGTATATAACTATTGACAATTTGACATGATTATGGTAAATAATATGCTTATTTTATGTTACAATGGTGGAAAGTGCTAGCTACATAGCACTTCCAAGCTGAATGTACATACATTCATATACTTACTTCTGTCTTTACATATATTGGCAACTTTCGTTAAGCAATAAGAAAACACCATAAAGTCATTTTATCTTTGTGGCCATTTGTAACAAAATGTTACTTTATATTGAACAACTTATGTTGAAAACAGAGGATGATGGAAGAAAACAGCACAATAACAGCTGTGATTATCTTCACATGGAATGTCTTCCTTAATTCCCTTGATTTCGTGTCAATTTGCTTGTGTTAGTTATTGCTTTGTCCGCAAGGATTTTATTGATTGCTTTATGTTCGATCAAGCTCATGCTTGCATCCTCTCAAACAAAAACAAAAATTGAAAGAGGTTAATGCTTGCAATAATAAAATGTTGTTCGATTTGCCAATTGTCATGGTCAAATGTGGTACTATTTCTTGACTAAATAATAATTATAACTAGTTTTTATATCCGTCTAATACACAAGTGTTTGAAATAACTGGTATATTTTCTCCTCCTAAAAAAGTAACTGGTATATTTACAGTTTATGTATTTAATACACGAGATGTATCACTTTGTAGTTTTAAAAGAAATTAATAAACCTTAGAGAAACTTTAATCATCAATAAAATCTCCAAACCGAGTTACAATATCATGGACTCTCTAACATATGAAAACTGCTGCTTTCAATAAGAGTTTACTCAAGTGGTAAGCAGCTTGATGTCGCTTAAAGGAGGTCTCGAGTTCGAGCCTCCTCGTATGTAGAAACTCTTGTTGGGATACTCACCCACCAAAGCTATGTATGCGACCCGGGTCGGACTCGAATGTAGCCGGAGCAAAGCTCCGGTGAACCGGGTGGGCAACAAAAAAAAACTTGGATTGGTGTTGTACGTTAAAAGTGAACCGTCAACAAGCTCATAACATGGCAGAAGTCTGTGCTTGAACTTTTTCACGATTCACTACAAACATAGGCTGAGTTGTTTCTTTCCTTTTCCCCATTGTTAGCTTTCGACTTGTATTGGTGTTTTTCGTAAAAGGTGAATCGTCAACAAGTTCAACAAGCTTGTGACATGGCAAGAACTTGTGCTCGAACTTATTGACGATTCACTACCAACTAAGCTAAGTTGTTTCTTTCCTTTTCCCGTTGTCAAAAAAAAATTCACAACAAGCTAAGGGGTACCAACTAGTTGAACAACTAATCAAAATATTATATTGGAAGGAGAAACATTGGTTTTCCTTCGAAGTTTTCTTTCTACAATTTGATGTAAATATGAACTTTTTAGTGTGACAAAGTTTGGTTGAAGATTTTGTTGGTGCAACAAGCTAAGGAATAAAGGATTGTTCTCTTCGGCATAAAACAACTGAATTGAACTGAACTGAATGAACTGATTGGAGCTGAACTTAACTGAATGAACTGATTGGAGCTGAACTGAACTGAACTGATTGGAGCTGAACTAAACTAAATGAACTGAATTGAATTGAATTGAATTGAATCGAATTGAATTAAATTAAATTGAATTAAATTGAATGTAATAAATATATAAATAATATTTAAACAATAATAATATGAATATTAAATAATAATTATAATGATAAGTAATAATAATGACTAATAATAATAATAGTATCTTGGATATTTTTAAATGATAGTTATAAATAAATAATATTAATAATCATAAATTAATAATAATAATAATTAATGATAATAATGATAATTAATAATAATTAGTTTATATTATTTGTATTAATATATTAATACTTGATGATGATATATAATAACAATAATATCTAAGAAGTAAATTAATATTACTATTTTAATAATTGGATTTAATGATATAATAATATTTAGTAATAAAAATAAAGAGTGGGTTGGACCGCAAAAATTACATCATAAACCGTCTTGAAGTGATTTGATTGGTTTATGGGCTAAAAAATGTGGGTTTATTTGTGCTTTAACCTAAACCATGTTCATCCTAATAATAATAGTAATAATAATGAGTAAAGCTATAATAAAAAAAATAAAATATAGAAACAACAACAACAATAATAATAATAATAATACTTAATAATAATGATATAAAAATAAATAATAATAATAGTAATAATAATAATAATGAGAGTAATTAGTAAAATAAATTATACCAACATAATAATAATATTTAACAAAATGGTTATAAAAGAATGGAGCTGAACTGAACTGAACTGTTTGGAGTTGAACTGAACTGAACTGATTGGAGCTGAACTGAAAATAAGTTGGGGAGAACAACCCCTAAATGATATAATCCATGAGAATAAGCCAAACAGAATTAGCAATGCAAAGTGGATATACACAAAGAAGAAAGCAGTAAGTAATATTAGATCCAAAATTTCTCTCATAATTCATTTTTTTTTTGTCTTTTTTATAAATCCATAAGTCAATTGATATAAAGTGGTATCATAAATTTAAAATTAGTCATATTTACATTGAAAATGTCAACTCTGAAAAATGCCAACACAAAAATGAAACTATTTATTCTGTTTCCATATATTTGTTTCTGATTTCAAAATTATGAAACTGAACTAAATTAAACTGAACTGAATTGAACTGATTGCAATTGAACTAACTGATAACACATAGTAATGATAAATATATAAATTAGGAACTGAACTGATTGCAATTGAATTGAAATGGACTAAATTAAATTATAACTAAGGGTCTGTTATCTTCGGCATAAAACAACTGAACTGAACTGAACTGAATTGAACTTAACTGAACTGAATTGAACTGAACTGAATAGTGATATGTGAGAGTAAAAGTATTGTCAAGAGCTGAACTGAAATGATATGAACTGAACTGATCTGAACCGATCTGAACCGAACTGAATTGAACTGAACTGAAAATAAGTTGGGGAGAACAAACCCTAATAGTAATGATAAATATATATATTAAGAACTGAACTGATTGCAAGTGAACTGAACTCAAAATAAGTTGGGGAGAATAGACCTTTTATGTATTTCATTAGATATGCACGTGATTATTTAATGTTCGCCAAATAATAGATATAATGTCAGATTTTATTTAAAGAAACTTTTTGAACAAAGCATTAGATGAAGACTCTGTTTTCCCCAGCTTATTTTCAATTCAATTCAGTTGCAATAATTCAATTCAGTTATTTAATTATCTGATAATAAAACAATGATAATAATTATTATTTTAAATGAAGGTTAACTACCTATTTTAATTTCCCCTCAAAAAAAAAAAAAAAAAAACTACCTATTTTAATTAAACAGAAAAATAAGATATATCTATAACACTGTATAAAAAAAGATTTTATACTTCGTACTTATCGCGTGCATATAAAACTAGAAACTTATATATGGTGCCGCCTCCACTTATTCTTCTTTTTGTGTTGATAATAAAGTGGAAAGGGGATTGACTGGAATCTTGTTTCTGGAAAATTTCTTTTAAAATCCCCAAATCAGAAATCACTCCAAACCCTAACCCTAGACAAAACATCAGCCATGTCCGGAAGACAAGGTTATTCTTCTTCTCCTTCGTTTCGTTAATTTGTTTTTCAAATCGATCCTCGATTTTCGCTTCGAAACTGACAATTCTCTCATAAATTTTGCGCAGGTGGAAAGTTGAAACCCTTGAAGCAACCTAAGAAGGACAAAACCGATTTGGATGATGTAATTATTTTTCGATTTTTTTTTTACGTCTTTCTTGTGTTAAATTTGATAGTTTTTGTTGTGGATCTGAAACTTTGTGTAGTTCTTGTTGTGGTATTTTTGAAGTTTCGATCTTTATTGATTGTTCTCTGATTTGTTGTTGTTTATAGTCGAAGTAAATTTTGTTTTTTGACTGTTTAATTGCGTAATTTTAAGCTCGCTGAAAAAAGTTCATGTTTTTTTTGCTTGTCTGGAGTTTTTTTGTTGTCCTTGTTTTGGAACTTTTGTTTTCGGCCCAATTTTGTTGGACTGCTAGTTAATTTGGTGTGGTGGTTCAAAATTATTAATTCGAAAATCATCTATATACCTTATGTGTAAGTTCTGGGTGTGGACGTGTAGTCGATCTTGTAGTTAATTTTATGCATAAGTTCCATCTTTTTTGGGTAATGTATTTTATGTACCCATAATCATGCAATCCTGTATATTAGCTTAGTGTCTACTGTCTATATTAGCTTAGTGTCTACTGTCTATCATGGGGTTCCCTCATCATCCTTTCGGATGTTTTAGGCTTGCTCCCAGACTAGGGTGTTAGTCTAAGTCTGAACTCATAAAAAATAACGGGGCTAACACCTAAAGTTGGGTTACATTTTTTCAGTGAAGTTTAGTGGCCCTGTCTTATAAATCGTGCAATTGTTGTATATTTAGCTGAGTGTCTATCATGAGATATTCACACCTAAAGTTGTGTAAGGGGTTACTCGAACTGATTGATCGTGTCATTCATGATTAAGCCGTCGAATGGTTTACTACCTGACTTTTACGGTTTACTGTTTAATGTAGTGATGGTTGAATTAAGGTTGGTGATCTGTATGTTCAGCTATTAGAATCTTTGGTCGAATAATGGGGTACTACGGAGGGACGTAATCATAAATTGTTCTTTTACTCCAAACTGTCTGCATGAGAATTGAACATTGATTGTTGATTGTTATGTTTCATTATACCAAGTCGCATTCACTATGGTCTTTGCCATGCATGCAAAATGAACCTCCTCCAGGTTTTGTGGGTGATATATGTGGCTCATTGGAAGTATCGTGCTCCCACTGCCATCTGAAAAGAGCTTTGAAGAGATCACTCTGAAATCACATTTTCTTTGAACTGTTTTATGTGTTCTCTTCTTTGCAAACATGGAAAATTTGAAATGTGTTGATGCCATATTGATGATTGGAAACTTTGCAATTCTCGGAGGATTTATGATTTTTGCAATGGGGATGTGATAAAAGAAAATAGTGTATTGAATTTTCCACGGTATTTTTGGGATTTATGGCTTGTGTGGACTTTCTTGTATCATGCTGTGGTGCATTTTGTAGAGGTCGATTGTGTGTTTTTGTTTGAAACCTTCTGTAACACCATATGCCTTTGATACAGGATGACAAGGCCAACCTTCAAAAGAAGAAGGAAGAGGAGAAAGCACTCAAAGAACTTAGAGCTAAGGCGCAGCAGAAGGGAGCATTCGGAGGCTCAGGACTGAAGAAGAGTGGAAAGAAATGAGGAATCTTCCTGAAACAAAATTATGGACCTTGCAATTACATGGTGTGATATGTTATTGTGATGACTACTTTCGTAATTTTAATGGTTGATGTTATATGCTTGTTCAACTCTTGAAGTTGCTAATGGTTTTCTAATCATGTAAACTAATAATTCTAAAGTGAATACATTTAGCTTGGTCTGCATTTTGTGATTAATGGCTGTTATCTCTTCATGAATTTCTGTGCCTCTGATGAATGTTTTTGGTAGCTTTCTTCCTTGTGTGCTAGGATATACTTCCTCTGTTCTTGTACTTGCTAATTTTTTTATTTTTTTGGCAATTCCCGGCTAATTTTCTTGGCAATATATTATCTCCTTTTCTCCCTTAGGACATAGGAATTTGTCTCTCTCTCTCGTCTTCTTGATCCTTGTGCAAAGAGAAACGTTGCGACTAATTAAAAATGGAGGAAGTATATCCTGGCCAAGGACTCTGTTAGTTTGAATTCTTGATCCTTGTGCGAAATGTTGCGAGTAATTAAAAATGGAGGAAGTATATCCTGGCGCATGGACTCTGTTAGTTTGAATATTAGGGAACAATTGCTTGCTGATTTAGGCTTTGGGCTTGATATGGGCGTGCCTACGTGGTCTCACTTAGGATCAGTACATTCTTGGCACCCCAACTTTAAGCTCGTTTTGGAGGTGCTTTAATAATTCGCCGCTTCTCTCTCTAAAAGAAAAAACCTCTCAAACCCTAACCCTACAAACCCTTCCCTGCCGTTTTTCTACTAGACTCGTTGGAGGCTGGCTGTTTAGCCTCGTCTCCGGCGAACTTAGGCCTGTGATTCTTCTCGTTGTCTTCCTCTTCTCCGTTTTTCACTCACCCGGTGCCGTCGGCCCTTAACCTTCTCCGGTTTCGGGTCGGTTTGGTGGTGTGGTAGCGGCGTTCGGTCCGCCGCAGTCGGTCAGTCGAACGTCGTTTCGTTTTATTTTCCCCCTAGTCCGTCGTTGTTCCCGAGTCCGAGCGATTCCACCCCCTCCCCTTTCGGTGCGTCCCCATTCCTTTTCTCCTCCTTTCGTGGTTTGTTTCTTTACCCTTCGGTGTATCCCACCCCCCGATTTGGCTTGTCTGTGTGGTTAACCCTCCCAGCTTCCCTGGTCAAGCGTCTCCCATTCCCGGTCCCCCCTCAAGGTGGTTTAGGTTAAGTTTCCCCTTCCCCGTTCCCTGGTTAGGATTAGGTGTAGTCGAGTGTCCCCTCCCCGTCCCCCCGCTAGTGTTAGTTGGAGTCAATTTATTTAGTGTGCCTAGGAAGCGTACGGTGCAGGTTCTTTGACGGTGTTGTTTGCCGGCGTGGCTCTATGTGTCGGGTGGTAGTTTCTGTTTTCATTAATTTCATGTTTGTTTATTTCCGATCTGTTGATCGTCGGTCTTCTGGTTTTGGGATTGCCACTTTGGATCTTAGGATCTGTCAGTGGGGCGTAGTTCGTCAATCTAACTCGCCCCAAATTCTCGTGATGACGTCATGTGTCATCACACCTAAAAAACGCATCTTGTGGGAGGCCCCCCAACTTGATTTGGGGCACGTCAAGTCCTCCACCTCGTTTTTCAGGTTTCAGTTTAGTGTGATTGAACTTCGAATACCCTCGCAGCAGGGTCAGAAGTCACTATCAAACGTGACTTCTTTGTTCGTCGAATCAGGAGAATCCCAGGAGGCTCATCAAGGACCTTGGGATTTCGTGCCTAGTGGACATTGGGATCTACTAGCGGTTGTACGACAATCTCTTTATGAAGATCGTCAGAGTTGTGTATTTCAACAGATTTCCTCTCATATCCAACTTCACTCATCGCTCATGACAAACTTTATTCGGACTAGACTTTTACTAGTTAGAGTTTATGTTAAGTTGCTTGTACGAGTTATTGTAGTTTTTTTTAGCATTAGTTGTTTCTTGTTTTTGTTTAGTTTGGTGGTATTACCATTAGGTTGTACTCCAATTTTTCATTAATGCAAATTTCCTTGTTGTCAAAAAAAAATACAATCCTCATTGGTGCGTAACGACGAACGTCAACAAGCTTTCAAATAATAATAATGATGATTCTCACTACGGTTTGCGCTTTTGAATATCATTAAATCACAGTATTAGGAGATATCACAATATTTTAATTGGTTTGTTAGATGTTGGATAAATTCAGAGATATCACAATATTTTAATTGGTTTGTTAGATGTTGGAAACCAATTAAATCACAGTATTAGGAGGTAAAAAATTATGGGTAGAAAAGTCACTCCATGCATTGTTGAGATTAGATAAGAATGGAAGGACGATTAATCTACTAAGCTTTTCTAAACTACAAAAGTACTAGTACTATGCATCATCGTCAACGATTCAACATGGTAACAATATAAGTCCCCGATATGATCTGATCAGAAAAGAAACGGCAACTTACCAGGAAATGATACCAGTATAACATCCTTACATAACATTACAAAACCTATAAAAATCGCCTCAATACTACAAAACTAGGATAAGATACCTTCCCAGGAAAACACTCAACCTGCACAGGGACTCAATGTAAATGTTAGAAACGCCTGTGCACAGCCTCCCCAGAGGGTTGATAGCTTCACTATCTGCAGGGTCTATGCGGTTGACATTATGAGCACCACCTATTGAGGATATCGAACATATTGAAAAATCCTGCCTACTAGCGTTTATATATTACTTCTATTTATCCGGGTTATCTTGCTCTTCCTTTTCAGGATCTTCTTCTTCCTCTTCTTTCTTTACTTCCTCTTCTTCGTCTTCCTCGGGTGGATCAGCAGGCATAGGAGGTGGTAATGGTGTTTTCATTGGACTGAATTGTGGAAAGATATCTGGTCTTCTCCCAGGCTTGGGCCTCTCCCACTCCTGCCAAGTGCCAAGCAACAAAAAGTTCATATTAGATTTGTGGCCATTAACCCGAATAGTTTAGCTTAAAATCTAGCCAACGCAATCAATTTTCAGTTGCATCTTCAACATTGTCAGTCTCATCATTGCGTTGTCCAGATCTATATAAGAATGAATGAATAATAAATCAACTCCAACTTAAATTGACCCCAAAACATGCAAACAAAAAGAACAATAGAGAAAATAGGAGGATGCATCAATTTACTTTACATCCCTCTCATGTTAAACCCCTAATTATGCAACTCCTTAAAGACTTGCAACACAGTTAATTTTCTTAACAAGACTTCATTCTAGTTGCCCTTATTTGCCTCTTAAGTTTTACATCTAGTTCTGCTCAGAACTCTTAAGACATCTACTGTCTAGAAATGTTGTTGCCTGCATTTAACTGACCATTTATGCAATTTACCTACCCAATCAGTCCACATTCTGTCAATACCGTAATGAAAATAAAGCTATCAGGAAGCACTACATTTTCCATTAGATCAAGTCAATGTTCCCCAAAACTCTTATCCAAAGGCCAGGGATCAGAAACTAAGAGCTTGCCAGTTGACAGAACTCTTATAAGCTGTAACTACGTAATGGCTCAAAATTGTATATACCTCTTCAGCACTCAAAGACCACTTCCCCTTCCCACCATTTCAAATTCAATGTTACACTTAGTTTGGCCATGTTTATACAGGAAGAGGAAAATCTTTGCTTTTTGGAAGAGGAGAGACATATGAGGACCCCATTATTTATTTGAAATTTTCCAGTGGCAAGCGTAACATTTACTTCAGAACGAGGGAGTATCTTTTAATTGCTGTGAATGGCAAAACCATCAATACAGCAGGCATAACTGCATGAGTCACAAGTATCCTTCCACTTTCGCACCCCTCACCAAAAAATAAAAAACATCCACAAAGACAGGACTCTGGATCCCATCCCAAACATAGAACTTGGGGGGAGGGGGGGGGTTGTGGGTGCGGAGGGTAAGTCCAATGGTAAATTAAGATACCTAAATGTCAAGTCAGTGGCAGACTCTGCAATCCCATCCCAATTTCATTTCCTAAACCCATTGAATCAACATGGTATTTGTCCTAGAACTAAAAATGGCAATTGCTGCAAGGTCTAAGTCTAAGGCACCCTAAAAGATAACAGGAATATAATCAATATCCAACACATAACAAGGAATATGGTTGATAAACTGCTAAAACCTACAAATCTATCCTTAAACCATTCTTCTTAAGAGCTCATTGATGGTCGCACAACGGGCATAGTTATGAAGTATACATTATAAGAACTCCCTCCATCACAGAAAATTATCACCTGGTGAAACTCCATAAAATTCAGAAATCTCTAGTTACTCGCCATGATTCTTTGATAAATTATCTCCACATACTTCCAGTTGAGTGAAATTTCACAATGCGAGTAATGTGAAAAAAACATCAGAAACTTAGAAGAAAGCTTGTTCAACCAACACAATTGTATTTTTCCAGATTCAAACATATCAAAAATCTTTCTAAAATCACAAAATTGAATCCGATTATCGGCTGCTGCGAAAGGCCGACATTCTTAGAAGAAACCTTGTTCAACAAACACAACTGCAGTTTTCAGATTCAAACAATTCAAAAATCTTTCTCAAATCACAAAATTGAATCCAATTATCGACCGCAGCAAAAAGGTCGGAAGCAACGACATTGCACAATTAAACATTCTTCAAATTCGAAGCACTAATAACATCAGTATAAACGCTAATAAATCCTATTAAGATCAAAATATGCCTCCAATAAAGCAATCACATCAAATTAATCAGTTCATAATTCCTCAAATTCACAGCATAAACCCTAGAATTCGATTCTCACACTACAAAAACTCAAAATAAACAAAAAATAGATAAAGAAGAGAGAGAAAAACATACGATAGGGAAATCAAGAGGAGAACGACGAGTCATCTTCTCTTCCTCGGGAGCCATACAAACAATCTGAGAACGACGAGCTCTCGCCTTCACAGAAGAACAAATACTAGTGAGAGAAAGAGGAGAGAGAAAACATCTGAACCGTATCTCCTTAAAACTGCTCGAAGAAGATGAAGAAGAAGAGGATACATTTGAAGTTGAAGATGAAGGTCGAAGCGCAACCATGGAAGAAGTTGTGGAAGGTGAAAAACACAGAGACGCCATTGTTGTACCACCTCAAGGTTTTATTTGGTGTTTTCTCTCTCTTCTTCTTCAATGGAGGAGATGAGAGAGAATAAGTGGGTGGGGTTTTGAGGCAGAGGTTTTCTGGTTGGTAGGTGCAAAAAAAGGGATGATGTTGGTATTGTTTTGGTATTTTTATGTTTTTGTTTTTTGATAATTTAAGAGAGGAAATCGGGTAAAATAAAACCGACTTAAAAAGATGGAGTTGTTGATTTGTGGTTATTGTTTGGTGGGCTGTGTCACAATTTTTAAGGTTGTAGTTGTACATAATAGCAAAAGATTGGGCTTTTTTTGAGACTATATTATAGTGTCGTGTAACATGAACTACTAACTTCATAAATTTATGAAGTCTATTTAGGAGTGCTTCCAACCGTTGCTCTCCTTGTAGGTTATGAGGAGAGAGAGTATAAAAGTAATATTAGTTTATTAGGATGCTAATTGAGCAAGTTAGTCACGAGCTAAGGGTTTCTCAAATCGTGCTTACTAAGTTTCAGGCTAGTCGAGTTGCTCACGAGCGGCTCATTTAAAGTTCCGGCTCATCTTGACTTCTAGGCATATGATTATTATATTTTCTTTTCCTTACAAATTGTCTTCTTTTATACTATATCAATTTATTTATAATTAGTGTCAATGTATTTATCTATTTTAAAGATATATTATAATGAAAATAACTGAGATGCATGCCAACTTATCGAGTTTCGAGCGAACTCGAATTATACTTGATCGAGTTTTGACCGAGTCGAATTCGAATTGCTATACTCAATTAGCAATCCTAATTCTACCAACACTACGATTCATATAACACGTCTTTTAATCACTCTAATGATACACAGTTAAGGACAAAAAATTGACCCAAAAAAGAGCCAGGCCCAAAAGGTCCACATTTACCTGAAAAGGCTGATCCAGTTCTGTGAGTTTGGGCATGCTTTTTTGTGCTGAATCCCGTACATATTTTTTTATCAGGTACACTAATTCGCTATCATGTCTACTCTCTTTTTTTCACTGTTATCTATCCCTCCGTCCCATAATATAAGTCCTGTTTTCTTATAAGGTGTCCCAAAATATAAGTCTTATTTCTATTTTCAATCAATAATTATTCTCAAAATACCCTTATGAAAATAGTTTAATTCCCAAAATGTCATCATAATTTCAGCTTCCAATGCACCATAATTAATGACAAAATGGAATCTTTTACCCCATTGAACTCCTCTACATATTAAACCATGCAACATTAAATGACAGTTTTCATTTTTTGTTAAAAAGAAAAAAACAATGCAAGTGTTTCTCAATAAAAATATTTTTTTTTATTCAAATAAAATAAGATTCCATTTAACCTTAATTCCCGCGTAAAAACAGAATCAGAACTTATATTATGGGACGGAGGGAGTATTAATTTGTGTTTGAGAGTATATATTTGAGGTGTTAAAGATTGATAAGGACAAGTTTCATTAATAGTTTAAGAAATCATGATGATTTAAGCAACGTGAGAACTTCATTACACAAGGCAAACTAGGATTAGGACTTTGCGTCAGCATATCAACAATTACACCCTACCAAACAACACAATTCAATCCAATTGCTCTAAAATATGTAATGGCCCTACTTTTTCGACAAATTTATATATGAGAATATTCTATTGATTAAAAAAATAGAATTTTCTAACACAAAAATCTTTAATATTCTTCCTAAATGATACTTCATTTGTTTTTTTTATTAATCACTACACATAGTTATTAGTTTTGACTCATATATTAGGGCAACGAAACAAACGGAGACATGTAGAAGAGAATTGATTCCCAATACTATGTGGAAAACACAAAAGTATACTTCACGCGAGAGAAAGAGGTTAGCAATAATGGGTATTTAATGATTAATAATAAACTTCGATAAAAGAGAGATGTGGTAATTATTTAAAAATGGAGGAATATCTTGTAAATTTATTTTGTTAAGAATGTAAATTAGAACATTCAATTTAAATTTTCATATAGCAATATGTCGAATAAGGTTATTATGGGCTGCTTCTAAAATAAGGTCATTACGGACTGGGTTGAGTTCTTTTTTTCACAAAAGGTGGTCATTTCGGGCCAAGGTGGTGGAACAGATCCATCATATTGTGTCGAAACCTTCTAATTTAGACTGAAAAAAGTGTGTCTTTTTTAGCATTTTCAATTGGGCCCGAATTTTGGATTTTAATTGTCCAAAGCTTGTATTTTTGACCCAAAATCGAGTCAAATCAATGTTGATCAACTCTAATATAAAAATCAAAAATTATTAAAAGAGACCGTCTAATTTTAATATAAAAGTAGACATAGTAACTAAATAGATAAATTAGTCACCGAAAGAAATTAACCTAATCACTATTATGCTAATTATCTTTTTAATGTTGGGCTTACCATTATCTAATTTCATTTTAAAAATAGGTGGTCTCTTACAAGACAAACTCTATCAAATTAAAAGGCGTTCCTAAACACGGAACGATGACACGTGGCGCCTTCGCTTGTAGAATTTTATGTTATGTAATCCACATACACTTAAAAAAATAGAAAATGCATTATGTAAGATTCGATTCTGAGATCACAAACGCATATACTAATGTCTTAAACCACTAAACCAAGTGATACTTGATGTTAATATTTCAAAATAAAATATTAATAAATGAAAGATATAATTACCTGGGATGTAGCCCGAGCCTACAAACTAGTTTCATTTTAAAAATAGGTGGTCTCTTACAAGACAAACTCTATCAAATTAGCTCAGATCAAAATTCTATACAAATATACTTATTAAAAAATATTGTTAAGTAAGTTTATACATGCTTCATATAAGGTTCAACCATGTGACCTCACATTAATGCTCTATAAACGTGATAATACTAATAATTCGAAGCATTTGGGCCTAATAACTAGTTCGAATAATAAATAATTAATGAGTAAACCACCTACGTCATGATTTCTCTTTGTTTTAATACGATGAAATATATTTATTTATAAATCTCCACTTTTACGTAATTACGTGTCTCACAATCATTGGCCCACGTGTCCACCATTATTTGCGCATCACCACCCTAAAGGGAAGCAAATCCTTGGCATTTACCTCTCTAGTTGCACTAGTGTCCCAACAAATTTGCACCGTGATCAATTTTGGCTTCTTTCCTTTTCCCATTCGGAGTAAGAAATTCTCCCTCTTTTAAACGCATCAATTTTTTGAACAGAATTCTAAAACTTCAATAAATACCTCTGTTTCTTCAGCTGCAAAACAAACAAACAAAAAAAAGCTTCAATAATCTCTAATAAAAACATCAAGTGAAGAAGAGAGAAAACAAAATTCTTAGACGTTTTTAAGTGCTAATTTCTAGGTGGGTATTTCTTAAATCTGTTAATATTACCAAAACAGAGATACCCATCTAAAAATTCATCAAATACACTTCTTTTTCTTTTCTTCTTTTGAGATTAACTTCATTCAACTAAAGACCTTTTTTGTGTTCATTAATTAATCATCAAATTTGAAGTTTTTCCTAAGCAAATTAAAGAATTGATTTTGAAGAAAGCAAACAAAAAAAAAGTGGTTTGATATAATTGATTGAATTTTTTTAAGGGGATGCAAAGTGAGATAAGCATGGATTTTTGGCCGGAATTTTTAGCAAATAGTTGGGGAAGAGAATTTGTGGCAGGTGGGTTTGGTGGAATCGCCGGTATTGTTGCCGGATATCCGTTAGATACGATAAGAATCCGGCAACAAAGTTCGAATTCTGGTTCTGCAATGAATATTTTCCGGCGAGTTCTTGCTAATGAAGGTCCTTCTGCTCTTTATCGAGGCATGGGTGCTCCCTTGGCTTCTGTCACTTTTCAGGTTCGACTCGCTTTTGATTTTTTTTTCCGACAGGATCTTGTTAGATTCGTCTTAATATATATGTAATATAGTACGTGTTTAAAAGTTTTGCATTAATATACGTGTGAGAAGTAAGAGTGTAATAATTCTTTAGAAACGGGAGTATAACTGTATAAGTTTTCATTTATTTTTGTAGTAATTAAATATCATGTTTTTTTTAAAAAAAAATGGAGTGATATGCATGTTTGATTCTGGGATTATCTTTTTATTTTCTGGGATAATTACTTTTGGTGCTGGTTTTTATATGATCCTGGGAATCTACTGTTTTTTGGGAATAATTTGGCAGTTTCGGAAAAAGGTCCTATCCCTATATTTTTGCTTCTATGTTTGGGTGCTTGGATTAATCTAGTCAAATTTTGTAAGTGTTTAGTTATTGTCTTATTGATATCATGTTATATCATATAACGTCGTAGTTTAGGCGTATCTTGACTCACACGTTGTAGTTTAGGTGTATCTTGACTCACACATTAATTTTGGAGACGGGGTTGATGTGGTAATGAGTCCTATTTAAGTAGCCTTGCACCCCCACATATCCGATCAATTGTGTAAAAGTACAATTGGCATGATAAACTGTGCAATACTAGTCCAAAGTTTGGTTTTATACTTTTAATGTTTCATCAAAAGTTCATAAGGTTACCTCTAATTGAAGATTTGACACTAGCACCAAAAGGCCATAACTATGTGTTTTTGAATTGAATCAGGATTTTTACACGTTTAGATGATCTGATTTTTTTTGTCCTAAGTTCTTAATCAGTATATTTCTATCTTAACTTGGACAGAACTAGTAATATTATGTTGGTGTTTTGAAGTTTAGAGTCTCCTCTTTAGTCTTAACATATGTTTGAGGATGATAAAAATGAAATTGTCGAATCAAAAATCTTATTATGTGCTTTGATTCATTCCAATTTGCAGAATGCCATGGTTTTCCAAACATACGCAGTCCTTTCACGAGCGTGTGACAAATCTGTTGATCCAAGAGAACCTCCTTCATACAAGGGTGTAGCCCTAGGAGGATTTGGCACGGGAGCCCTTCAAAGTCTTATACTAAGCCCCGTTGAGCTACTAAAAATCCGTCTTCAATTGAAGCAAAATCCACATATGGGACTAAGTACTGAAAAAGGTCCAGTAAACTTAGCCAAAACCATTTTAAAAACCGAAGGTTTAAGAGGGCTATACCGAGGTCTAACCATCACGGTCCTCAGAGATGCACCTGCTCATGGATTATACTTTTGGACATACGAGTACATAAGGGAGAAGCTTCACCCTGGATGCCGAAAAACAGGACAAGAAAGCCTAAATACAATGCTTGTAGCCGGGGGACTAGCTGGAGTCGCGAGCTGGATTTCATGCTATCCGTTGGATGTTGTCAAGACGAGGTTGCAGGCACAAACAATATCTTCAATGAAATACAGTGGAATTGTAGATTGCTTTAGGAAGAGTGTTGAGAAAGATGGTTATGGAGTTTTATGGAGAGGGTTGGGAACTGCAGTTGCTAGGGCTTTTGTTGTGAATGGAGCCATTTTCGCTGCGTATGAGCTTTCTTTGAGGTGCTTGTTCAATGGTGTTGATAATGAGAGTATACAGGCTGAGAACACATTGAAGGCCTCAGGATCATAAGGTTTATTTTTCTTGTGATTTTAGTCATATTCAAGTGTTCAAACAATTGAATCAACATAATTTGGTAATTAGTGAAATTCAAAGTGAATTTTACAGATGATTAAGCTTCGCACATAGAAAATTTATGATGGGGGTGATGATAATGAAACTCTGAAATTGACTTGCTGTTGGTTCAGAAATATCAGCTGAGCTCTATTGTTGTATGAATTTTAATGTAAGAAATTGCAGAAAGTCGATGATTATTGCAACTACTGAAAGTCTGAAAGTTGCATAAAAGACTATCTGATCCACATCTCAGTTGAAAAAGAAAATTGAATATATGGAAGTATCAATTATTGGTCCAATGATCAAATAGCCTAAGGAAATTATGGTATCTTTCATACACATTGCTCTGATTATCCAAATTAAGAATATGACACATTAACTAAAAGGGATCTTTATAATTTTTTTAATATTGTTTCCAAATAAAGGTATATCAATTTGTCGATGTAAACCAGATGTGTGGAGACTGCTAAGTTTCCTACCGGTCCAACTGGGCTGCTATTGACCGACTTGGTCAAGTTATCGTGAAGTTCTCTAGGTACTAGGGTACATACACATATAATAACGGTATTCCTATTATACCAGTCTAACGAATACCTTACCAGTGTTCGTCACTTGGGTCATCATTAAATGGGCCGGGGTTTAACTAGTGAGCCTATGTGCCTAAAGATAAATATGAAAAAAAGGATAGATATGTGTTCAATCAATGGAAGCAGTGTCCTACCTAGCTTGGGATACTGTCGGCTCCTATAAATGCCCCATGATTAGAGTCATAAGGTACATTCGCATATTTTAGTATACTCTATGAGAATAACGGCTTTTACCCTTTACTGACTTAGGCATCGGAGAGGCGTTACTCGGATCAACCCTCGAGGTTAGTTTATGTGTTCTGTCTTGCAGGGCATCAAACCGACATACATGATTTAGGGATATCAATTCACCCCAGCAGTATTTATTTCATACTGGAACAACAGAGAATGACTAAATGTTTTTAAACATCATCTTATACTACTATCATTTACCCCAAAAGCAAACCTTTATTTGGTTAAAAATTAGTATACTACTAAGCTAAGTAGTAACTAATATCCTTGATTTATAACGTGGCAAATTTGATAAAGGCACGCATATTTGAAGGACCACAAGTCCACAAAGGTATGGAGTTAGACTGCTAGTCTGCTAGTGCTAGAGTAGTTTGTCAAAGTAAACAAGTTATGCTGACAAGATAAGATATTTGTTCTCCATGACGTATGGAAGTTGCTGTCTTGCTCTGAATCCGTAATCAAGATAACTTATCAACAACTTATTCGCAGATCTCATGATCTTTCAACTTGTCATCAAGTTATAACGATATTCTAAGAAGTGAATTGCTTGATCATACAAGATATCCTTTCTCAATTATCATGATACTCCATACTTCTGAATAATATCAAGATTCAAGATATGGTAATACGTCCGTTTCCGAGTGGCCGTGTGAGTGATCAATGTTTAAATTTTCAACCAAGATTTAAAGGTAATGGAGTATGATCGATGTTCGTGTTTATTAATAGGGGATATCTAAAAATTATTATTGTACTATATATACTCTTTTTACTTTTATTTAGTTGTTACATTGTTGTTTTGGAAATTGAAACATTGACCGATAATTTTGATTCTTTTATAAGTAAAAATATATTCATGTGTAGTCTTGTTAGATTCATCTCGATGTGTAGATTTATAATATCAAATTATTATAATTTTTACTTAAACAAAATTAATAAAAGATTAAAGGTTATATCATGTGTTGAAAATCGTTCACCAAAAATGTAGCAACTACATAAAAACAGAGGGAATATTTTATATCTTTAATATATAAATAGAACGCCATGACTACTAAAGAAGGTAAGCCGTGGTCATATTTATATACTTTAAAGTCTAAAAATAAAAAATTACCTAACTACTTTATTTTAGTTTTTTTGTAAAAGCTAAAAATAAAAACTGAAAATAAAAAACGATAACGAACTCATCAATTGACCATCTTGCAATGGAAATGTTCGTGCAATCCAAAATGAGACTAGTTGTTACCCCCCTCTAAACTATCATTGATGGCTGTATAAGTATAAGCAGATAGATTTCGGCGAATGCAGATTTGCAGTGCAACCATGTGCTGGACTGCTGGTACATTGGTACTGTATTTGCTCGGGAAACTATCAAATATCAATACCAGTTGCACCACTTCTGCTAGTTATATTAGTTGTTAGTTCTGCTCTACCGTCTAAAACTCTGCATACAATCTCTTCAAATTTTGGAACCAATTTCCTAGATACAGCCACAATTCACATTAATATATTTATGACAACTCATATTTGGATTTTGCACATTCCAACTCAAGTAGCATTTTTTTTTAAGTACTCAAGTAGTATTGTATTCGACGTATTCATGATTCCATGAGTTTTAAGGAGGATGAGAAATCTATGAGTATGACCTTACGAGGTCTCGTACACAAGTTATCAAACAATTTTACGATCACTAGTGGTATCACATACACAAGTTATTTCAATCAAACAATTTTACGATCATTAGTGGTATCACATACACAAATTATCTCAACCAAACAATTTCATGATCATTAGTGGTATCACATCCCATCCTATTCAAAACCATTCCATTACCTTCAACCAAACACCCTTTATATAAGTCAAATTGTGTCAAGTATTTTGAACGGTCTATAATTGCATATCTTGGCCCATCAACCGAGATTGTAAACAATACTTCGTATTCAGCTCACCAACATTCCCTCATCATCTTTAACTCACAACCTTTGACAGTTTCAGACATGATTCACATACACACTTTGGGTTAAATACAATTGACCGTTTAAATGATATTCACTTATCTGTTTCAAGTAATTTATCAATTTAGATTCCATTTTGAGCAGTTTACGCACAGCAGGTGATAGCCTAGTGATATTGACATCACATCCGATCCCATAAGTCAAAGGATCAAGTCTCACCCCTTGCAAAAAGAGATCCCTAATTTCCCCCCTTCCTTGCAAGGGACTTCATCTTACCTTTAAAAAAAAAAAAAAAGTTTACGCAAATATAGTCCTAAGAGTATATTGATTTATACTTTATACTGAGTTACTTGTTTACTTTAGTAGGAGATACTCATCATATTTGTACAGAATCCAACGTTGATACACTGTCATTTTCCTAGTTTTTGGCCCAACAAATTACAGAAAATGGTGAATTGGTGATTGTGTATAAGCTGAGAGGCAACTCTTGCCGGCTCTGCAAGACAAGAAAAAAAAAGAAATCAAAATAACCGAAAATGTTCTTGTGGAAGTTCTTTAGCGTTGGTTATTACTTTACACGACACAATACGAGAACACAAAGCCAACCTGAACCCAACCCGATTTATCAATTTATCATATCCTTACACGATATGATTATTGGTGTATTTTGAGAACAACCATACCTGAAATAAAAAAAAAATAAAAAAAAAAATCGACCCGTTTAATGAAATTGCAAGCTCTAAACATACAAACACAACAACAATGCTGAATCTTAGAACGATTAGTCTTACACCATATAAGAAAGCGATGCTGTGAGTGCATCCCTCTCCACTGCAAGGCTAATCCTAGACACAAAAACATAAATTGAACATGAGACCAACATCTGCATCCCATTATCAGTTTATCAAATACGTAAGTGAAACGAAACGAGCTCCTGCTTCCCTTTGCACTCATATTTTACGTCTTGAAGCTCAAGTTAAGAACAGAGGGATGGCCTTGGGACTTGCTTATGAATAATACTATCGGCTAGACGGCTACTATGCAGGCCACTTGACCCAGCCACCCACCTTTGAGTCACTCGCTCATTCGTCCCCAAGCATAGACACAACTTGAAAGTTATGGTATTAAAATCTATTCCACTCCCCAATGCAAACAAGAATACCAAATTGTCATTTAAAACCAGAAAATCTGATTACCAGGCTTAGTCTTTCAACATTCTAAAGTGCCAGAAGATCTTCAGCTCATATAACCATGGAAATACCGAAACATGTATGGTTCTCGTACACCCCTTGATGCAAGCACTAAGTAACCTACCCTTCTTGTCGACCAGCTTAATAAGGGCTAAAAGTGCCACTTTTTCGTTCCTTTTTATTGACATCCAGCAATGGCAAAGTACCACAAAAACTTTATACTATGAGCCAAAATGCGTGAAAATTTAAACCATACTTCCTTTCCAACCAAGATGTGATTTGAAAGGACTGACAATGCTTGGTTTTCCATGCCTCTACCAGCCAGCTTAGCAACAATGCAACATAAGATATCCTAACTCCACTATCAAGCATGACTACATGAACAATCAAATAACAAGCGAGATTCCAAACTCACGTCATTCTCTAATGCATGAAGAGCCAGAATGCCAGACCTATACGCTATTTGCCGTTAATAGACTACATATGCTTGAGACGCTTGACAATGATTTCAACTCACAGTCCAGTAAAGTATGAAAACTCATGTAACAATGATCTCCCAATTAATTTAAGCCTTAGTAGTTTACACATCTCTGCAACTAGTAACGCAAGCAATCCTGTGTCCAATACTTATCATTATCACTGCCTTCACTTAGTCGATAACAGAGCACATAATTGATATAAAGTATGCTTATGATGAAGAACCAGCATAATCAAGTCTATGCACAAAATCCCATGATCAAAATTGCGAGAAACCGATCTTAGGGGAAATGAACGGGGTAAGTTACTAAGATTTTCCTTCTGTTTGGTTTGTTAAGGTTGGAAAATGGTTTTCCTCATATTGAAATGTAGAGTGTAGACTTCCAAGGGTGGATAGCATTTTCCTCCCTACTCCTCACCTTCCTCGTATCCATCCTCTCCTTTCCATTTCATTCTTCTTTTCTACTCTAACTTTCATGACGGGAAACAACCAAAGAAAAACTAATTCACAATTGTGTTTTTCCCCCGATTTTTTTTTTCATTTCCGCCTAAGAGTAAGGTCATAGAGGAAAGGGAAGTGTAACCTAACAGCCCGTTTGGTAGTCGTTAATAAAATGCGGTAATGGGAATGAATTTTAAGTGTAATTTTATTAGAGAAGCACCCTTAAAATCTCTATGGGAGGCATTTTTTCTCCACGGGCAAGCAATCTCACCCCTAAACTTGTGTTTTTGTCTCCAAAGGGAAGCAATTTTCATTACCACCTACAAGGTGGTATTGGATGGGAATGAAAATTCAAGAAGGAAAGTGGACACTTTAGAATAAATTAGCATTACCATGGGAATGGACAATGATATTTTTCACAAATTTACACACAAATTCATTCCCATTACCACCATTTATAACCAACTACCAAACGGCAGTAAGGGCTATTTATTTTGAGCATCTGCTTAGCCTCAAGATAAATACCTACAAAGTTTCCCTAAAATAAATAAAGCCACATTGATCACAATAAACATGGTGTCATCATGTAAAATTACAACAAATATATTGCAAGCACAACAGCTTACACAGAGAAGTTGCATTTTATTAAACTATTACTATTTCTCTATATTTCCTCATAATACAACATGATCAACTCATCAAGTACATAACAGACTACACAATGCTCAACTACATCATAATTCATGCCTAAAGTAATGACTACCACATCTTTAGACAACAACAACAACCAAAACACCAACAAAACAAGAGCATCTAAAATTTCTTCCCAACTCATCATTCAAAAAAAAATTCAAGTCAGAAATAGATACCTCCCATTAGTTCAATTCCATCAAACTTCAACCACCCTGTTATCATCATCAACATTCAACCTCGCCATTGCATCACTAAACCCGGTACACACATCCACCAACACAGCCGGATCATTATAATTCCTCACAGCCTCCACAATAGCCCGAACCCGCTTAAACGGGTCCGAAACGCCATCAAAAACCTCAACCCCAATAAAAACACCATCACAACCCAATTGCATCATCAATGCAGCATCAGCAGGAGTAACAATCCCACCGGAAGCGAAATGAACAACCGGAAGCCGGCCCATTTGTTTAGTTTGTGCAACTAAATCATAAGGAGCCCCAATATTCTTAGCAAAGGTAAAAACTTCATCATCATCCATGTTATTCAACATTCTCACATGACCCATTATCTTCCTAACATTACCAACTGTTTCAGCAATATTACCCGACCCAGATAAATCCCCTTGAGTCCGAATCATTGCAGCACCTTCTCGGATCCTCCTCAAAGCTCCGCCCAAATTTCGGGTCCCACAAATAAATGGAACCCTAAAATTGTGTTTGTTGATGAAATTGTCCTCGTCAGCAATCAATAAAACCTCGTTTTCGTCAATGTAGTCGGATCCTGATGATTCGATGATCTGGGCTTCGACGAAATGGCCGACCCGAGATTTTCCGATTACGGGTATCGAAACGGTGCGTTTTATTTGTTTGATTAGAGATGGGTTTGACATTCTTCCGTGATCTCCGACGATAGAAATGCAACATGCGCCGGCATTTTCGGCGATTTTGGCTTGTGTGGGGTCGGATATTTCGACGATTGCACCACCACGGAGAATCTGGGTTAACCCGACTTTGATTGAATACGGGTTAGGGTTAGGGTTTGTGGGCTGATCGGTGGTGATGATGGTTCCGTCGTAGAGTACTACAACGCCGTCGTCCGCCATTGACGAGGAAGTTTGAGAGGTTGAAGATGAAGTGTTTGATGAAATGCGCGAGAGAAAAGAAGGAATTTTGATGATGGGTGAAGGTTTGAAGGAGGGTTTTGGGGGATTTAAGGAAATGGAGGGAATCAAGGAAAAGGAAGATGGAGATGATGTGACTTGTGAGAGTGGAGAATGTGACAGGTGAATCTCAAATGTTCCGGAAAGTTCTTAGGAAATGAGGGTTGAGTGGGTGAGATTTGAATGTATCAATTTAGAAAGATGAGGAAACTACATGGCTTAATCAAGCAATCTAAGTATTATGGTTGTTGTGATCTAGTTTGCATTTTTTAAGATTTATTTGATATGAATATTTCAAGTTTGGTCTCCTAATTTGATTGAGCATGTTTTTATGTCTAAGGTGTAACTTGTAAGTGATGTGAGTGGAGTTCGAGTTTAAGCTAGCTCGACTCGACTCATTAGCATATGAGTCGAGTTTAAATTGAGTCGAGTTTTGACCGAGTAGATCTCGAGTAGCTTGTAAGTGTTTCGTGTTAAAAGCAATCTTTAAGTAGAACATATGTTGAATTTAGGTATTTTGCTACAAACAATTGGATATTCGAGTTTCTCACAAATTTTCGAGACGAGTATCGAGTTGCTCAACTCGACTCGCCAACATCTCGAGTCGAGCTCAAGTTCTATTCGAGCTAACTCGAGGCGGGTTTTGACAGAGTCGATGTAACACCCCCAAAATCCATACACGTCTAAAGCTACGTCGCATCGACTTTGGGAGTGTTACCGCCGCGATGGAACGCAAGGCATAATTAGAAATACGGTAACTCAAATTCATTGTCTCAAAACCAAATTGCAGCGGAATAGAAAATGTAAATACAACTCGGGAATCATAGTAGACCCCTCTTTATTCAAACTCAAACTATGTAACAATGTTCTATAAAATTCATTAATGATCAAACCAAAAGTTAACTTCAAACTACAGTCTAGCCCCCATATGCTTGATGTCATGCAGCAGCACCAGCTCACCTAGTCTGCTCCCCATTGAAGTATCAATAGTTCATCACAGGACAACAAACACATAATAACACACAGAGTCAGCTATGCTGAGTACGTAATGAACCATTGAAACTTTATGAATAAAATGATGCATACATTACAACTGTTATATGAACCTACGTTATCTCACATCCTTTACTCTTTCATTATTTGGCATCGAACGGGCACCGTCATCTTACTAGAATCATACGGGCTACTGAATCCTTAATAGACGACTTGGTCTATTAGATGAAATGTAAATACGGTTTTGTTCCGTCTCACACCCATCACCTTAGTATGCATCCCCCAAGATCGAACGGAACCTTCCGCCTACTTGAGTTATCAAAATATAAGGACACTACTGTCGTCACAGTAGGCCTGCGTAGGAGTGTAGGACAAGTCCTACATTCCCCCCATTGTTCTATACTTGTAGGGAGTCCAACTACAAGTATCGCCATAATCTTCTTTTATTACCAATCATTCCTTTATAACTTTAAGGAGTCATTTACATACTCTCTTAATTACCAAACTCAATCTTATCCCTAGTAACACTCTTGTTACTCTATAGATCAGATTAATAATGCTGATGTTACACTACGATAGAACTTCGCATTTCAATGCAACATATTTCAATGCATCATATTGATTTCACGTTATAACGTCTAACCAAACAATCACAATCAAATGTTCCCTATCATGGTACTAGGTTCCAATAACATGAACTGCAACCTAAACATGATACTAAGCTTTGAAAGTAAACTGGTACGCGTACGTACCTTGTAGCGGAGAATTTTCGCTGACTTAATAGAACGAGCCGCTTATGAAATTGGGACCTAAATCGTTAAAACAAAGCTTTTAGTGTTACGTCCTTGATAACACTAACAACTACTACGTACTAAGACCATAACGATCCAACGATTCGAATTACGCAATAGTTAAAACCTTATTCCAGAACTTTCGTTATAATTCTAATCTAGTGAATTTAACGTCTTTTAGAAGTCAGAGTTAGTGAGTAACTAAGTTAATTAGTAACATTAGTCCACTTTTACCATCCAAAATGTCATAAGTCCAGCCTGTCTTATGTCCAAAAGTCAAGTCATATGTCCAAGGTAAGTCATATGTCCAAGAGTAAGTTCCATGTCCAAAAGGTAAGTTCCATGTCCAAAGGTAAGTTCCATGTCCAAAGTCAGATTTCATGAAACAGATTACTATGAAACAATAATAACTGTAACTAATAATAAGACACAATTTCCTACTTCCAACTTATTCCAATTACAAACCTAACCAGAATTTATACTAAAAACAGAACAATAACTTAACTAGTTAACAATCTAATAAATTACTAAACACTCTAATTATTAATTATAATTTACAAACCTTTCTTAACTACGAAAACAGTAAATATAAGAATAGTTAATAAACTGACATACTAAGTTAAGTACAAAATTATACCACTGACTTTCGCCGGCACAAAAATTCCGGCGACGGAACTCCGGTGGCCTTCGCTCGCCACACAGCCCCACTCGAGCCCTCTTCGGTTCGCTGGCGCGCACAGCAGCGACGCACCCTTCCGCTCTCGCCTACGCACAACAACACACGCACGACTCCCTCGAACACCGCACAACTCTTCGCACCACTTCGGCTTTGTCGCGCGGCTACACTCGCACGACACCCTCGAACGTCCTTCGCACAACCCTCGCACAACCCTCGAACCTCTTCGCGCAACACTCGCACGAACCACGACACTCTTCGCACAAAAACTCTCGAACTCACACACACGGCTACGCACACAGCCCTCGAACCACTCGCCCAAGACCTCGACGGAACTCCGTCTCGCACCACTACCACTCACGCACAACACGCGACGGGAGGGAGGAGGCGAGAGGAATAGCAGCGAGAGATTGAGAGAGAATTCGAGAGAGAGAAAATCTGAAGAGAGAGGCTGAAAAATCGAGAGAGAGAAGAGAAGGAAGATCGGCAAGGAGGAGAGAGAAGAAGAAAGTCGGCTGAGGAGAGGGAGAAGAAGGGTTTAGGGTTTTTGAAATTCCCTCCTTTTCTTTTATACTCCCTTCCAAAAGGTAGTAACCCTAGGTCGATTAGGTTACTCTTTTAAAATTCCGGAAATTCCTAACAATTCATATTACTAATAATTTATTCCTATTAACTTGTAAATAAATTAAAATACCTTTTTTTAATTCTTTTATATTTTCTTAATTAGTACGAAATTAGTATTAAAAATACGGAGTATTACAGGCTTCCCCCCTTAAAAGAAGTTTCGTCCCGAAACTTTGAGGTAGCCCGTCTTAACGACGATCTTTTGCACTTCTAAGTCCCAAATTTCACAAGCGTTTTCTAACGTTCACACAATAGATAAGCATTTTCACACATAACTAGCATATAACTAACATAATCAACATAATTAACATACTTTAGGGTGAAAGCGCGAAATTCTATCGCATTCTTCCCCCCTTAAAAGAAAAGTTACGTCCCCGTAACTCACGTACCTCTTGGAAAAGCTCAGGGTACTTCAGACGCATTGCATCTTCGGCTTCCCATGTGGCTTCCTCGGTAGTTTGATTTCTCCACAACACCTTGACAATTCTGACGTCCTTATTCCTCGTACTTCGCACTTTGCGGTCTAGGATCTGGACAGGTTTCTCCTCATAGGACAAAGTTTCGTCTATCTCTACGTTTTCAGGTTCAAGGACATGTGACGCATCAGGTACGTATCTCCGGAGTTGGGATACGTGAAACACGTTATGGACCCTTTCTAGGTCGTTGGGTAAATCCAGGCGATAAGCAACTTTCCCTACCCTCGCCAGTATCTCATAGGGTCCTATGAACTTAGGGCTTAGCTTCCCCTTTTTCCCGAATCGCATCACTCCTTTCATTGGGGACACCTTAAGCAACACTTTTTCCCCAACTTCGAAATTTTCGTCCCTTCGCTTCTGGTCCGCATAGGATTTTTGCCTGTCCTGTGCAGTCTTAATCTTTTCTTGAATGACTCGCACTTGATCCATCGTCTCTTGAATCATATCAGGTCCTAACACTACAGTCTCACTGATGTCGTTCCAACACAAAGGGCTACGACACTTTCTCCCGTACAACGCTTCAAATGGTGCCATCTTAATACTAGCATGGTAGCTGTTGTTGTATGAGAATTCTATGAGGTCCAAATGGTCTTCCCATGACCCTTGGTATTCTAAAGCACATGCTCGCAACATGTCCTCTAAGGTCTGAATAGTTCGTTCAGTTTGACCATCGGTAGCTGGGTGAAAGGCTGTACTCATTAATAGCTCACTACCAAATGCTTCCTGGACCTTTTTCCAGAAATTCGACAGGAATCGAGAGTCTCGATCTGATACTATACTTGTGGGTACTCCATGCAATCGAATGACATTTTTCACATAAGCCTTGGCTAAGGCTTCCATACTCCACGTATCTTTCATAGGTATGAACCTTGCTGTCTTGGTTAGTCTATCCACTATCACCCAAATGGTATTATTGCCTCCCCGACTCCTAGGTAAGGCGACAACGAAGTCCATGGATATCGAGTCCCATTTCCATGTCGGAATGTCTAAGGGTTGAATCTTTCCCTGAGGTCTCTTGTGTTCACTTTTGACTTTCTGGCATGTTAAGCATTTGGAAACAAACTCAGCTACTGCTCTCTTCATACCAGGCCACCAAAACATCTTCTTGAGGTCCTTATACAACTTATCTCCCCCTGGGTGGACAGAATACGTCGTGTTATGACCCTCGCTCATTATCTTTTGTTTCAGCTCTTCACACTTTTGTGGCACGCACCACCTACCC